>NC_069508.1:214176335-214321335 GCF_027579735.1 Bombina bombina
ATAGCTAAGTTTACATTATGTATATATATATATACAGGGAGTGCAGAATTATTAGGCAAGTTGTATTTTTGAGGATTAATTTTATTATTGAACAACAACCATGTTCTCAATGAACCCAAAAAACTCATTAATATCAAAGCTGAATAGTTTTGGAAGTAGTTTTTAGTTTGTTTTTAGTTATAGCTATTTTAGGGGGATATCTGTGTGTGCAGGTGACTATTACTGTGCATAATTATTAGGCAACTTAACAAAAAACAAATATATACCCATTTCAATTATTTATTTTTACCAGTGAAACCAATATAACATTTCAACAGTCACAAATATACATTTCTGACATTCAAAAACAAAACAAAAACAAATCAGTGACCAATATAGCCTCCTTTCTTTGCAAGGACACTCAAAAGCCTGCCATCCATGGATTCTGTCAGTGTTTTGATCTGTTCACCATCAACATTGCGTGCAGCAGCAACCACAGCCTCCCAGACACTGTTCAGAGAGGTGTACTGTTTTCCCTCCTTGTAAATCTCACATTTGATGATGGACCACAGGTTCTCAATGGGGTTCAGATCAGGTGAACAAGGAGGCCATGTCATTAGATTTTCTTCTTTTATACCCTTTCTTGCCAGCCACGCTGTGGAGTACTTGGACGCATGTGATGGAGCATTGTCCTGCATGAAAATCATGTTTTTCTTGAAGGATGCAGACTTCTTCCTGTACCACTGCTTGAAGAAGGTGTCTTCCAGAAACTGGCAGTAGGACTGGGAGTTGAGCTTGACTCCATCCTCAACCCGAAAAGGCCCCACAAGCTCATCTTTGATGATACCAGCCCAAACCAGTACTCCACCTCCACCTTGCTGGCGTCTGAGTCGGACTGGAGCTCTCTGCCCTTTACCAATCCAGCCACGGGCCCATCCATCTGGCCCATCAAGACTCACTCTCATTTCATCAGTCCATAAAACCTTAGAAAAATCAGTCTTGAGATATTTCTTGGCCCAGTCTTGACGTTTCAGCTTGTGTGTCTTGTTCAGTGGTGGTCGTCTTTCAGCCTTTCTTACCTTGGCCATGTCTCTGAGTATTGCACACCTTGTGCTTTTGGGCACTCCAGTGATGTTGCAGCTCTGAAATATGGCCAAACTGGTGGCAAGTGGCATCTTGGCAGCTGCACGCTTGACTTTTCTCAGTTCATGGGCAGTTATTTTGCGCCTTGGTTTTTCCACACGCTTCTTGCGACCCTGTTGACTATTTTGAATGAAACGCTTGATTGTTCGATGATCACGCTTCAGAAGCTTTGCAATTTTAAGAGTGCTGCATCCCTCTGCAAGATATCACACTATTTTTGACTTTTCTGAGCCTGTCAAGTCCTTCTTTTGACCCATTTTGCCAAAGGAAAGGAAGTTGCCTAATAATTATGCACACCTGATATAGGGTGTTGATGTCATTAGACCACACCCCTTCTCATTACAGAGATGCACATCACCTAATATGCTTAATTGGTAGTAGGCTTTCAAGCCTATACAGCTTGGAGTAAGACAACATGCATAAAGAGGATGCTGTGGTCAAAATACTAATTTGCCTAATAATTCTGCACTCCCTGTATATATATATATATATATATATATATATATATACACACACACACATACTGTACATAACTAGTATAACCATAGCTAAGTTTACATTATGTATATACACACACATATTGTACATAACTAGTATAACCATAGCTAAGTTTACATTATGTATATATATATATATATATATATATATATATATATATATATATATATATATATATACACACACACATACTGTACATAACTAGTATAACCATAGCTAAGTTTACATTATGTATATATTTACACATTTTTAAGAATTATTTTTTGGAATTAACTAACTGAATGACAGAACTTTGAGAATACTTCCAAATGACAGATGAAGGGTGAGATTGAAACAGAGAGGCAGAAAGTGGGAAAAAAAGAATTATGTTTAAAAGGACCACAAGACTTTCAAGTCACCTCCCCAGTTAGGAATTATTCAAAACTACTTATGATCGAGGACAGAGATTGGAGTCATAAATTCAGTTTATATAAGAAAGCTCTCAATATGGATGTGAGCTAACCACGACTGATGTTACTGGCAATTACTATAATACTGGTGAGATATGGCTGTTCTGCTGGATGGCAATTGCTATAATACTGATGGGATATGGCTGATCTGCTGGATGGCAATTACTATAATACTGATGGGATATGACTGATCTGCTGGATGGCAATTACTGTAATACTGGTGGGATATGGCTGATCTGCTGGATGGCAATTACTGTAATACTGATGGGATATGGCTGATCTGCTGGATGGCAATTACTGTAATACTGGTGGGATATGGCTGATCTGCTGGATGGCAATTACTGTAATACTGATGGGATATGGCTGATCTGCTGGATGGCAATGACTGTAATACTGGTGAGATATGGCTGTTCTGCTGGATGGCAATTACTATAATACTGGTGGGATATGGCTGTTCTGCTGGATGGCAATTGCTATAATACTGATGGGATATGGCTGATCTGCTGGATGGCAATTACTATAATACTGATGGGATATGGCTGATCTGCTGGATGGTAATTACTGTAATACTGGTGGGATATGGCTGATCTGCTGGATGGTAATTACTGTAATACTGGTGGGATATGGCTGATCTGCTGGATGGCAATTGCTATAATACTAGTGGGATATGGCTGATCTGCTGGATGGCAATTACTATAATACTGATGGGATATGGCTGATCTGCTGGATGGCAATTACTGTAATACTGATGGGATATGGCTGATCTGCTGGATGGCAATTACTGTAATACTGGTGGGATATGGCTGATCTGCTGGATGGCAATTACTGTAATACTGATGGGATATGGCAGATCTGCTGGATGGCAATTACTATAATACTGATGGGATATGGCTGATCTGCTGGATGGCAATTGCTATAATACTGATGGGATATGGCTAATCTGCTGGATGGCAATTACTGTAATACTGATGAGATATGACTGATCTGCTGGATGGCAATTATTGTAATACTGGTGGGATATGGCTGATCTGCTGGATGGCAATTACTGTAATACTGATGGGATATGGCAGATCTGCTGGATGGTAATTACTATAATACTGATGGGATATGGCTGATCTGCTGGATGGCAATTGCTATAATACTGATGGGATATGGCTAATCTGCTGGATGGCAATTGCTATAATACTGAAGGGATATGGCTGATCTGCTGGATGGCAATTACTATAATACTGATGGGATATGGCTGATCTGCTGGATGGCAATTGCTATAATACTGATGGGATATGGCTGATCTGCTGGATGGCAATTGCTATAATACTGATGGGATATGGCTGATCTGCTGGATGGCAATTACTGTAATACTGGTGGGATATGGCTGATCTGCTGGATGGCAATTACTATAATACTGGTGGGATATGGCTAATCTGTTGGATGGCAATTACTATAATACTGGTGGGATATGGCTGATCTTCTGGATGGCAGTTACTATAATACTGATGGGATATGGCTGATCTGCTGGATGGCAATTACTATAATACTGGTGGGATATGGCTAATCTGCTGGATGGCAATTACTATAATACTGGTGGGATATGGCCGATCTTCTGGATGGCAGTTACTATAATACTGATGGGATATGGCTGATCTGCTGGGTGGCAATTACTATAATACTGATGGGATATGGCTGATCTGCTGGATGGCAATTACTGTAATACTGGTGGGATATGGCTGATCTGCTGGATGGCAATTACTATAATACTGATGGGATATGGCTGATCTGCTGGATGGCAATTACTGTAATACTGGTGGGATATGGCTGATCTGCTGGATGGCAATTACTATAATACTGGTGGGATATGGCAGATCTGCTGGATGGCAATTACTGTAATACTGGTGGGATATGGCTGATCTGCTGGATGGCAATTACTATAATACTGGTGGGATATGGCTGATCTGCTGGATGGCAATTACTATAATATTGGTGGGATATGGCTGATCTGCTGGATGGCAATTACAATAATACTGGTGGGATATGGCTGATCTGCTGGATGGCAATTACTATAATACTGGTGGGATATGGCTGATCTTCTGGATGGCAGTTACTATAATACTGATGGGATATGGCTGATCTGCTGGATGGCAATTACTATAATACTGATGGGATATGGCTAATCTGCTGGATGGCAATTACTGTAATACTGGTGGGATATGGCTGATCTGCTGGATGGCAATTACTGTAATACTGGTGGAATATGGCTGATCTGCTGGATGGCAATTACTGTAATACTGGTGAGATATGGCAGATCTGCTGGATGGCAATTACTATAATACTGATGGGATATGGCTGATCTGCTGGATGGCAATTACTATAATACTGGTGGGATATGGCTGATCTGCTGGATGGCAATTACTATAATACTGATGGGATATGGCTGATCTGCTGGATGGCAATTACTATAATACTGGTGGGATATGGCAGATCTGCTTGATGGCAATTACTATAATACTGGTGGGATATGGCTGATCTGCTGGATGGCAATTACTATAATACTGGTGAGATATGGCTGATCTGCTGGATGGCAATTACTGTAATACTGGTGAGATATGGCTGATCTGCTGGATGGCAATAACTGTAATACTGGTGAGATATGGCTGATCTGCTGGATGGCAATTACTATAATACTGGTGGGATATGGCAGATCTGCTGGATGGCAATTACTATAATACTGATGGGATATGGCTGATCTGCTGGATGGCAATTGCTGTAATACTGGTGGGATATGGCTGATCTGCTGGATGGCAATTACTATAATACTGATGGGATACGGCTGATCTGCTGGATGGCAATTACTGTAATACTGGTGAGATATGGCTGATCTGCTGGATGGCAATTACTGTAATACTGATGGGATATGGCTGATCTGCTGGATGGCAATTACTATAATACTGATGGGATATGGCTGATCTGCTGGATGGCAATTACTGTAATACTGGTGGGATATGGCTGATCTGCTGGATGGCAATTACTATAATACTGATGGGATATGGCTGATCTGCTGGATGGCAATTACTGTAATACTGGTGGGATATGGCTGATCTGCTGGATGGCAATTACTATAATACTGATGGGATATGGCTGATCTGCTGGATGGCAATTACTGTAATACTGATGGGATATGGCTGATCTGCTGGATGGCAATTACTATAATACTGGTGGGATATGGCTGATCTGCTGGATGGCAATTGCTATAATACTGATGGGATATGGCTGATCTGCTGGATGGCAATTACTGTAATACTGATGGGATATGGCTGATCTGCTGGATGGCAATTACTATAATACTGATGGGATATGGCTGATCTGCTGGATGGCAATTACTGTAATACTGGTGGGATATGGCTGATCTGCTGGATGGCAATTGCTATAATACTGATGGGATATGGCTAATCTGCTGGATGGCAATTACTATAATACTGGTGGGATATGGCTGATCTGCTGGATGGCAGTTACTATAATACTGGTGGGATATGGCTGATCTGCTGGATGGCAATTACTGTAATACTGGTGGGATATGGCTGATCTGCTGGATGGCAATTACTGTAATACTGATGGGATATGGCTGATCTGCTGGATGGCAATTACTGTAATACTGGTGGGATATGGCTGATCTGCTGGATGGCAATTACTGAAATTCAGGTGGAATGGCTTTGTGCGCGGGGAAATTATTAGAATGAAAAATAAATATTTAATAAAAAAAAAAGATGATGGAGGGGAGGAAGACAAACAGTAATGTAAGTCCATCCGAAGGAATTAGGAAAACTACTAGAGAGAGATAGGTAAAGGGAAGAAAATAAATGAAATATAAGAGAATTTTTTTTAAAGATTTTCTTTTTTTTATATACTTTAATTCCACTATTTAAAGCCAAGACTATACCAACCTCTGCTGGCTTTAGAATGGAAACATCTTTCTATGAGCAGCGCGCCGGGTGGGAGGAGTTAAAAATACAATCTAGTTAAGCAAGTTGCGCAGTACTACGCAGTGTGCGTAGGGAGGTTGTAATTTAACTTTTCCTCCATCGGTTTTCACTGATGTCCAGCCAGACACTGTAGGGAGTTGCTGCACGACGGGGGTGACAACATCAGAGGAGATTAATTCCTGCTTGGTGGTGTCAAGGACCACCAACATCTTCTCCACGAACCACTGGTTGGCGACCACTGCTTTAAATCACAAAAATACATTTAATACTGAATATAATAAACTGCATACATGTGTATAATATACCCACATCCCCAAGCTCCTGCAGGTTTATTATTAAGGTGTTGATCTCTTACAAAGCAGATATATAGGAATTCCATGTGAGTTTCCTTATGAGTAACCTGTATTTTAATAGGGAAACATTTCCAGGAGTTCCTAATTTCAAAAGGACCATACTCCCTGTTAGATGAACCTCAGTGTCACCAGCTTTTCAGTGGTGAAATTATAAATTGTAAGAAATCGACCGAATGTGCAGTGAACTTAGTATCTTTATATTTGTATTATCTGAGCTGTTACACAGAAACCATTTTTACATTTAGCGAATGTACAGTATATGTTGTTAAACATGCTTTGAATACACGCTCCCTCCCCACTGCCAAATCCGAATTCACTGGCGGTGTGGGTGGATTTTTGCTCAGACAACATCCCTATGGAAGACACATTGCCATTCCTCAGGACAAATAGGGTAACCCCCCTTTGTTGTCATTGCTCACATGAATTGCAAGACTAGCGATAAAAAAAGCCAATGCTATTGTTATAGAGGGTTTTGTAATGATTTAGATAAAATATTCTTTATTAAACCACAAACCTCCTCCATATACATCGGATACATTACATGTGACATACAATGAGACAGACGAAAAAACATAAGAATCATAAAAAAAGAGAATAAAGAGCTTTCAACAGCAGGGTAGATAGTACCTTACTCATAATTGTATTCTAAGGATCTCGTGGTACTCGCCTAGGGACAATTCCTTGAGCAGGTTTGCCATTGGAACTTTCTAACTTTGGCTTTAACCATTTGTTCATGAAATATCGACAATTAATCTAATCTGCTACCTTTGCTGCAGTCTATCTCAAAGCCTATGGAGGTTTCTCTCATTTTCATATTTTTCCCTCAATTACTTCTCTTATATGTCCTTGGCTATCGCAGTCTATATTGGAAGTATATAATCTTGGGGGGTAATATTCTTTTAATTTCAGTAATATCATTTATCTAAATAGAACAGATGAACAAAATTCAACAACTCCTGTATCACAACAAATCAAACTAATGAAGTCACGGGTGCCCCACACCCTAGTACCTATTTATATGGCTATTAGTAGCTCCCTCATCAATTGTCCCTTTGTTAAGTGGTCTCCTATGTCAGATCAGTGACTATCTTCCTCTAAGGAATTCTTGCCTTTCTCCTCTACCCTGTCCCCTCACCTTCTCTGATTATCCAGTAAAACCAGATCTTCTGGAATGTAGGCCCTGTGTCTTGAATAAATGCTGCTGTCTCGTACATCGAATAAATCATCTGTATTCTGTTGAGGACCTCTGCCCATGTTGGCGTCTCATTTTTCCAATATTTAGCTATAGCTATTCTTGTGGTGGTGCATAGGATTCGAATGAAAGTGTTTATATGTGGGTTTAGTCTCGGAATTGTCTCATGCAACAGCGCCTGAGCTGGTGTAAGAGAGATCCTTTCGCTTAACAGGGTACTTAGCATTAAAGATAGTTTCCTCCAAATGTTTTGGACTCTAGGGCAATCCCACCACATGTGAAGATATGATCCTCTAACTTTACACCCCCTATAACAGTATCTAGAGTTTCCTAGTGTCATGTGAGATGTTTTCAGTGGTGTCAAGTACCATCTAAAGGTGGTCTTCAGTACATTCTCTCTAAGGTCTGCACTAATAAGGCCCTTACTAGCGTAATGAAATATATCATTCCAGTCGTCAATCGTATGCTCTCTTGCAATATCTTCCTCCCAATTTAGTAGCAATGTAGATTTAGTCATGTATTTAGTTTCCTGTAGTGATATGTATAATCTAGATATTGCTTTCTTGGGTCTGTTGATTGCTAAACATAAATTTTCGAGAGTCGTTTTTTGACTGTGTATTGTGGCCCTACTGATATATGTTTGTACAGCTGATGTGATCTGCAGGTAGAGGAACCAGTGTATCTAAATAGGCTCTAGCTTCTGTCTAAGTTGTGTGAAGGTCAATAGTTTACCTTGTGTATATATATCCGCCACCCTGTATAAGCCTTTATTTTCCCATTTTTTGATATGGTATATAAACTCCTCATTTATCAAGTATTTTAGTGGTATTATCAGGGTTTGTCTAGGCATCAGCTTTCCTATCCGCTGTATCTTGGTCCATTGTTGTTTGGCCAGTTGTGTGGATTTATTATGATAGATCTCTGGTCCCTTATTCTTTATGTTACCCCAGAAAATATCCTCGGGTCCCTCCATTCCCCCCATAGCAGCCTCCAAGGCAGGCCAGAGAACATCTTTTTGTCTTCTCCCAAGTATTGAGTTTTGCGCTAGTCTAGCTTCTGTATAATAATCATGCAAATTAGGAGCTCCCACCCCCCCCCCCCAATTGTCTATGTCTTGTCAGGATTTGGTGTGGGATCCTCGGGTGTTTATTGTCCCTCAGAAATCTGTGTATGTCTTTTTGGAGATTATCTAAATCTGAACTGTTAACTTTAATTGGGAGGACCCTGAACAGATAAAGAATTCTGGGTAGGATCGTCATCTTGACAGCAGACAGCCTCCCGTACCAGGAGAATCCCATTTTCCTCCACCTTCCTATGTCTGACCTAATTGCTTTGTATAGTGGAAAATAATTTGCAGCATATAATTTAGAGGAGTGAGTAGTCAGTTTAATCCCCAGGTATTTGAGCCCGTCTAATATCCATTTGAAGTCAAAATTTGTTTCAATTGCCTTCATGGTATGTTTGGGTAACGTTAGGGGGAGTGCTTCGCATTTGTCTGCGTTAATTTTATACCCCGATATCTGGGAGAATAATTGTATGGCATGATATACATGTGGCAACGAGATAAGTGGTTTCGTAATGGTTAGCAACACATCATCTGCGAATAAAGTAATTTTGTGATGTATCTTCCCTACTTCCAGTCCCCAAATATCAGGACAATTACGTATATATGCAGCTAAGGGTTCTATGCATAGCGCAAAGATTAAGGGTGACAAAGGGCATCCCTTTCGTGTGCCATTAAGTATATGTATGGTCTCAGACTGGTGTCCGATTGCTCTGACCTGGGCCGTGGGTGTCGAGTATAATCCCTCAATAGCTTTCATAAACCGTCCCTCAAAACCCATTAGTGACAGCACTCTCATCATATATTTCCAGTCGACCCGGTCGAATGCCTTCTCCGCATCCAAAGATAGGATCAAAGAAGGCATCCCCCTGTCTCGAAGAAAGTCAATAACCGAAACCATTCTACGTATATTGTCGGGGGCCTCCCTGTCCTTGATAAATCCAACTTGATCAGGGTGTATGATTGAGGGCAGGATGTGTTTCAGTCTATTAGCTAGTATTTTTGTAACTATCTTAAGGTCCTGGTTGATAAGGGAAATCGGTCTATAATTAGCGCAAAAATGGGGGTCCTTTCCCTGTTTTGGGATCACCACTATCCTAGCCTGAAGCAGTTCTATAGGTATTTCTCCCCCTTCCATAATGTGGTTGGCAAATACTACCAAGTGAGGCAGCAGTATGTCTCTAAAAGCTTTATAATATTCCCCTGGGAATCCATCTGGACCTGGGGCTTTGCTAGGTTTAAGATCTTTAATGGCAGCTCGTACCTCCTCAGGTGTAATTTTAGCGTTCAGGGCCTCCCTATCTTCCTCAGAAATTGGTTTCAGGTCTGCTTTATGTAAAAAAGAGTCAAATACTTTTTCCATCGAAGGGCAGTGATGCACTTTAGTCCCATCATACAAGTCGCTATAAAAGTGTGCAAATGTGTCAACAATTTCCTGTGGATGGGATGTCATGTGTCCTTTTGGGTTCTGTATGCTCGGTATTGATAAAGCCTGATAATTGTCTCTATTTTTTTTCGCTAGATATTTATCAGGTTTATTTGAGAAGATAAAATAGTTTGTTTTCAGTCTGTGTGCCGCTTTGACGGATTGTTCATTTAATATGGTTTGTAACTTATTTTTAGTGTTCAGCAATTGTGTCAATGTGGCTTGGGATTTAGTTATTCTATGTGCCCTCTCTAGTGAAGCAATCTCTGAGTATAATTGTTTCAGGAGTAGGGTGTGCTGTCTCCTGGCTGCTGTCTTTTCTTTAATTAATATACCTCTGATCACTGCTTTATGTGCCGCCCATGGTGTGATAGGGTTACTTGTGGTATCTACATTAATCTGCCAATATTCCTCTAGATCCTTGAGAATTTTATCTTTTATAAGCAGATTTTTAATACAAGACGGATCATAAGTCCATGATTTGGTTCTCTTTGGGTCCAGTAGGTCCCCTAGACACAGTTTAGTGATTGAATGGTCTGACCATACACACGGAAGAATATCTATATGTTGTAATATCGGTTGCAGTATCTGACTCGTATACACATAATCTATCTTCGAGTAACTGTTGTGTGCCGCTGAGTAGAATGTGGTGTCTCTAGCATCCCCATTAAGTACTTGCCAAGTGTCCTGCAGCATATGCTGCTCGAGCATCCCCCCTATATTTTTAGCTACCCCTTTCTGTCTATTTTTCTTTTTAGATTGCAGATTGGCTGTGTGTTTCATCAGCGATTGTTTGTCTATGTTAAAGTCTCCTGCTAAGACTATACGTGTCCTAGACCAATCAGTTAGTAGATGAGATATATTTTGAAAATATTTGTCTTGTTGTTCATTTGGAGCGTACACATTGCAGAAGACTATGTCTATTCCCCCCACTTGACCTGACACCAGGAGGTATCTGCCATCTCTGTCTGCTATAGTTTCTTTGTGTGTGAAAGGGATAGAGGAATGAATAAGAATAGAGACTCCTCTTTTTTTAGAATCTATCGTAGAATGAAATTGTTGTGGAAAGTCTCTAGCCCAGTATTTGGGAATGGTGGAGTGTAGGAAATGTGTTTCCTGGAGGTAAATTACAGTAGCTTTCAGTCGTCTATAATTAGTCAGTGCAGTCCTTCTTTTTATGTCGGTGTTAAGACCTCTCGCGTTATGCGAGAGCAGTGTTATTCTAGCTAATGACATTCTTAAGCATATAATTGTACACTACTCTTTTCTTACCAGTAGTTGGGTATTCTAAGGGTACCTTATTCTCCATCTGATGAGACCTCTCCCAACCTCTTAGCGATTCACCTATGATTGATGAGCTCTGCGTACGTGTGGGGCATCCCGTGACTCCAAAGAACAAAAACATAAACGTTAATATAACTAAAAACATATTATGATCTAACAGTGTGCTGGTCAACTTTTGCCAACACCACCACAGTGTGTGTTTTGTACATGGTCACAACAAAAACCACAATATGAAACATCTTATAAGCATTAATGAACATACAACAGTCTCTTAGGCCTAGTGTCCTCTCAGCCCCTTTCTTTATCATGGGGTTAATGATCCTTGCCTATGCCTTATGGATTTACAGCAGGAAAGTAAAAATCTTTCAAGTGGGTGCTGTTCTCTTTAAAGTTTCAAGTCTTAGCTTTCTTTTTAGTAACTTTTTTCCATCTTGGTCTCTGAGGCTTTGCCTGAGAGTGAGAGAGTTCCAGAGAGCTTGTTGCTACTCCCCCCTCTGCAATTTCTGATGGGTCTAGCTCCAAAAATTTGCAAATATCAGGTATTTCCGCTGTGGTCTTGATCGTGGCAGTTCTGCCATTTCTCACTACATGTAAAGCAAAGGGGAAACCCCATCTGTATGGGATGTGATGTTTCCTGAGGAGGAGGGTGAGTGGTCGGAGGGTGTATCTTCTTTGTAGGGTCTTGATGCATAGATCTTGAAAAAACTGAATAACATTGCCTTGGAATTTAAACGTGGGATTGTGTCTAGCAGCTGACAATATTTTTTCTCTGTTGGGGTATCTCAGGAGCTTAAGTATAACATCTCTCGGGGGTTGATCTGGTTTGGGCTTAGCCCTAAGGGCCCTATGGGCTCTTTCTATTTGAACTTCAGAGTCCACTGATGCTCCTAATATTGCTCTAAATAGTTGCTGGAGATAGTCGTGCAGGTCTTCGGTTCCAATTGTCTCAGGGACCCCTTTGAGGCGGATATTGGATCTTCTGCTCCTGTTTTCGATGTCCTCAATTTTCTCTTCCAGCTCCATTATCATTTGTTGTTGGCTTGTTAATGTTTGGGATGCTTCAGCTACTTCTTCACTCATTTCATCAGTTGCTGTTTCTAATGAGTCCACCCGAGTGCCCAGTTCAGAGATTTCAGTTTTGATATCAGTAAGACTGTTGGTAATCGTCTCTTGAAAGTTATCCATCTTTTCCCAGAGTTTATCGAAATTGGTCGCAATATCCTGTTTGGATACCAAGGCGTTGAGATCTGCCTTGGTCACAGGAGTCATGTCTTCAAGTTCTCCCTCATTTTCAGATTCAGGATCCTCCTCCACTTCATTTAAGAGAAGATCTTTAACTTTATGGACTCTGGGCGTTTTGAAAAACGTCTCCATAGATGTGGTCTTCATCCCTTTATCTGCCTTGTTCCCTTTCCTGGTCGACATTATGAATATCTCTCTCGGTCTCGTCTCTACCTGGACCAGGCAGATAGTCTAGATAATCTTGCAGAATCAGAAGATATCAAGAACCAGGGTCCTTTGACTCAATTTGATTCACTAAAGGTTGTGAATCTGGGACTGCTCTCTAAAACCCTCCCCCTCTACATGAGTAGGGGCGCTATTCCGTATATTAATAATGTTGCATCACTTTCTTCATCATATGTGTTCAGGCAGAATACTTATGTAATGCTATGAGAGAAGAATAGTGTAAGGTGAGAGGGGCACTGTTCCATGTATATTCGTGGTAATTTATCTTGAGCTGTGTGAAACTGTTGGACCACTTCAGAAAAAAAACACCTTTACATCTTTAACTCATTACATCTCCCAGTGGCTTTTTTTTTCTATGTAGATGGGTCACAATGTATTCCACCATCCCACAGTTTGGAAGCTAAGTAATCTCACCAGCCTCTATACCCCAGGGCAGTTGTCCTCACTGGACGAAGACGGGTAGGGGTAATGGGGTATGACCTACTGACACAGCGTTCAGCAGGAAATGAAGGGGATAGAGACCAGCAATGCACAATTGTATTCAGTGTTGTTCGGTATCTTGTGCAGACAAATTTTATAACTATGCAACAACGGTTATGTCTAGTTACTAATGAAGCTGCAGTCTGTATACCCAGTTCAATTCTTTAAGGTTTCTCTCACACAGCGCAACCCAAGCATTTCCCAAAGTGTGTTGACTAACTCAGTAGTTCTTTTTTGCAAGGCTAGAGCTCTCTGCTGCATAGGTCTCCCATATAGAACTGACAGGCTATAGAGATCACTGGTGCGAAAACTTTTGGCTTTATGTTTAATTAGAAAGTCCTTTGGAGGTACTGTAGGGAGCTTTCTTGTGTGAGCTGACCTCCTTCTTTTCCCCTCTCCTCCCCAATACATATGTAAAAGGCAAGCAGAGCTTTTTCAGCCAGATCGTTTTATGCTGGCACTATATAGGGCTGCTGCTAAGATGGCGGCTTTTCGCGCCTTTCACTCTCTTCCCGCTCCCTTGTATTTATGTTGTCTCCCTAGCCCAAATTTGTCTTGCAAAGGTCGCTACTATAGCAGGTGAGCAGTGTCCACAATGTCCCCAATATTCTCTCACCTTTCTTATGTGCTGCTGCTGGGCTGTTATGTCTGATCGGAGGAGAGGGGTGTCCCGCCGTGCACTTCACCGGTGTCTCACAGAGTGGCAATGGCGGCTCCGGAGCGGAGCCCCGACCCTCCGGAGTCGCAAATCAGCTGCCGGTAGCTTAATGTCGTGTGGGTTGAAAGTCTTAGTTCCTACGGCAGTGAAAAAGATAGTCCGTATCTGTAGCAGGAGTGCGCCAGGTGATTCACCCCTCCAGCTCCTCTAGATCTGTAAGAGCGCTTGCTGCTGCCAAAAATAAAGTCACTGTTCTCTGCCCTTCCTTTGCTTTCACCAAAGTAGTCTGTTTAAAATGGTTTTCTGGAAGTTGTGACAGGTATTTCCATTAATATTAAACTTTTTCTTGAGGAGCCTCTGCAAAGTGCTTCCTCTCTGCTCGGCAGATAGCTCCGCCCCCCGTTTTGTAATGATTTAAAGGGACAGTCAAGTCAAAATGAAACTTTCATGATTCAGATAGATAGGGCATGAAATTGTACACAACTGTCCATTTTACTTTTATCATCAAATTTGTTTTCTTCTCTTGGAATTTTTTGTTGAAAGTTAAACCTAGGTAGGCACAAACTGATTTCTAAGCCTTTGAAGGCTGCGTCTTATCTCAGTGGATTTTGACAGTTTTTCACAGCTAGGGGTGTTAGTTAATGTGTGTCATATAGATAACATTGTGCTCACTCTTGTGAAGTTTTTTATTAGTCAGCATTGATTGACTAAAATGCAAATCTGTCCAAAGAATTGAGATAAGGAGGCAAACAAATATAGGTGCTTTCTATGCAGCTTCTCATAAATTAGATACAGAAAGACCTCAAATATAGGTGCCCTCTGTGCAGTTTGTCCTAAAGTAGATACTAAACGATAAGTAATAGGATTAGAGGAAGTCTACACCTATATTATAACTTAGAATAGTTACAGACAAATTGATATTTTTTGGTCAACGCTACCATAATTTAATCATGAATGTAATAATAGTTTAATTTAACAGCAACTGATACCCCGTCTAGAATTCATTTAAGCTATTAGGTTAGAGGAATTGTAATTATAGCTCCTGCTATAGAAGAAGCTTATGACAGAGGAAAGAATAGCTGCTTAACCCCTGATACCCATTCACATAAGCGATCAGGGCTACAGTAACTGTAATTACAGCTCTTGCTATATAAGGATCTTACAACAGAGGAATTGAATAGTTGCTTATTTATTTAATAGATTTATGGTGACCTAACAGGTTTATTACTTACTACAGTCAGTGTTTTAACAAATTTACGGCTAGATTACAAGTTGAGTGCAAAATATTGTTTCCGCGAAAAGGATATTTGTGCTCAACTTAGTAATACCAGCGTACACAAATGTGCAGTGGTATTACAAGTGAGGTGCAATGCAAACGCAAGCTCACCTTCACATTGCACAGAAGAATTGCAAGAGTGCGCTTCTATAGGCTCCAATGGGATCCTCGTTCTCATCCCGTCAGACACGGCATGACAACTAACGCAGCAAAGGGGGTAATATACATATATATTTATGTGTTACTATGTGTATATCCATATATATTTATGTGTTACTATGTGTATATACAAATATATTTATGTGTTACTATGTGTATATACATATATATTTATGTGTTATTATGTGTATATACATATATATTTATGTGTTACTGTGTGTATATACATATATATATTTATGTGTTATTATGTGTATATCCATATATATTTATGTGTTACTATGTGTATATACATATATATTTATGTGTTACTATGTGTATATACATATATATTTATGTGTTATTATGTGTATATCCATATATATTTATGTGTTATTATGTGTATATACATATATATTTATGTGTTACTGTGTGTATATACATATATATATTTATGTGTTACTATGTGTATATACATATATATTTATGTGTTACTATGTGTATATACATATATATTTATGTGTTATTATGTGTATATACATATATATTTATGTGTTATTATGTATATATATATATATATTTATGTGTTATTATGTGTATATACATATATATTTATGTGTTACTATGTGTATATATATATATATTTATGTGTTATTATGTGTATATACATATATATTTATGTGTTACTGTGTGTATATACATATATATATTTATGTGTTATTATGTGTATATATATATATATATTTATGTGTTATTATGTGTATATATATATATATATTTATGTGTTATTATGTGTATACATATATATATTTATGTGTTATTATGTGTATATATATATATATTTATGTGTTACTATGTGTATATACATATATATTTATGTGTTATTATGTGTATATCCATATATATTTATGTGTTATTATGTGTATATACATATATATTTATGTGTTACTGTGTGTATATACATATATATATTTATGTGTTAGTATGTGTATATACATATATATTTATGTCTTACTATGTGTATATACATATATATTTATGTGTTATTATGTGCATATACATATATATTTATGTGTTACTATGTGTATATACATATATATTTATGTTAGTATGTGTATATACATATATATTTATGTGTTAGTATGTGTATATACATATATATTTATTTGTTAGTATGCGTATATACATATATATTTATGTGTTATTATGTGTATATATACATATATATTTATGTGTTACTATGTGTATATACATATATATTTATGTCTTACTATGTGTATATACATATATATTTATGTGTTATTATGTGTATATACATATATATTTATGTGTTACTATGTGTATATACATATATATTTATGTGTTACTATGTGTATATACATATATATTTATGTGTTACTATGTGTATATACATATATATTTATGTGTTAATATGTGTATATACATATATATTTATGTGTTATTATGTGTATATACATATATAGTTATGTGTTACTATGTGTATATACATATATAGTTATGTGTTACTATGTGTATATACATATATATTTATGTGTTATTATGTGTATATACATATATATTTATGTGTTAGTATATATTTATGTGTTACTATGTGTATATACATATATATTTATGTGTTACTATGTGTATATACATATATATTTATGTGTTACTATGTGTATATACATATATATTTATGTGTTACTATATGTATATACATATATATTTATGTGTTACTATGTGTATATACATATATATTTATGTGTTACTATGTGTATATACATATATATTTATGTGTTATTATGTGTATATCCATATATATTTATGTGTTATTATGTGTATATACATATATATTTATGTGTTACTGTGTGTATATACATATATATATTTATGTGTTAGTATGTGTATATACATATATATTTATGTCTTACTATGTGTATATACATATATATTTATGTGTTATTATGTGCATATACATATATATTTATGTGTTACTATGTGTATATACATATATATTTATGTGTTACTATGTGTATATACATATATATTTATGTGTTACTATGTGTATATACATATATATTTATGTGTTACTATGTGTATATACATATATATTTATGTGTTACTATGTGTATATACATATATATTTATGTGTTAATATGTGTATATACATATATATTTATGTGTTATTATGTGTATATCCATATATATTTATGTGTTATTATGTGTATATACATATATATTTATGTGTTACTGTGTGTATATACATATATATATTTATGTGTTAGTATGTGTATATACATATATATTTATGTCTTACTATGTGTATATACATATATATTTATGTGTTATTATGTGCATATACATATATATTTATGTGTTACTATGTGTATATACATATATATTTATGTTAGTATGTGTATATACATATATATTTATGTGTTAGTATGTGTATATACATATATATTTATTTGTTAGTATGCGTATATACATATATATTTATGTGTTATTATGTGTATATATACATATATATTTATGTGTTACTATGTGTATATACATATATATTTATGTCTTACTATGTGTATATACATATATATTTATGTGTTATTATGTGTATATACATATATATTTATGTGTTACTATGTGTATATACATATATATTTATGTGTTACTATGTGTATATACATATATATTTATGTGTTACTATGTGTATATACATATATATTTATGTGTTACTATGTGTATATACATATATATTTATGTGTTAATATGTGTATATACATATATATTTATGTGTTATTATGTGTATATACATATATAGTTATGTGTTACTATGTGTATATACATATATAGTTATGTGTTACTATGTGTATATACATATATATTTATGTGTTACTATGTGTATATACATATATATTTATGTGTTATTATGTGTATATACATATATATTTATGTGTTAGTATATATTTATGTGTTACTATATGTATATACATATATATTTATGTGTTACTATGTGTATATACATATATATTTATGTGTTACTATGTGTATATACATATATATTTATGTGTTACTATATGTATATACATATATAGTTATGTGTTATTATGTGTATATACATATATATTTATGTGTTACTATCTGTATATACATATATAGTTATGTGTTATTATGTGTATATACATATATATTTATGTGTTACTATGTGTATATACATATATATTTATGTGTTATTATGTGTATATACATATATATTTATGTGTTACTATATGTATATACATATATATTTATGTGTTACTATGTGTATATACATATATATTTATGTGTTACTATGTGTATATACATATATATTTATGTGTTACTATGTGTATGTACATATATTTTTATGTGTTACTATGTGTATATACATATATATTTATGTGTTAATATGTGTATATACATATATATTTATGTGTTACTATGTGTATATACATATATATTTATGTGTTAGTATGTGTATATACATATATATTTATGTGTTATTATGTGTATATACAGATATATTTATGTGTTATTATGTGTATATACATATATATTTATGTGTTAGTATGTGTATATACATATATATTTATGTGTTAGTATGTGTATATACATATATATTTATGTGTTACTATGTGTATATACATATATATTTATGTGTTACTATGTGTATATACATATATATTTGTGTTACTATGTGTATATACATATATATTTATGTGTTTCTATGTTTGTATATAAGCATAGAAATATATTTTTCCTGGGAATACACAGTCCCCATAGACCACATTGGAAAGGCGCTTTCAGTGCCCTTTTCTCCAACACCCCACACCGCCAACTTTCAGCCCTCATAACTGCTTCTTGCAGTTATTTTATTGAAAAATAAATATGCCACCATTTTTATTTTTTAATAAACTACACACCACTTTATTTTAGGGCCAATTTGGGAATACTTTTAAAATTAACCAGAGTAATATTTTTAGCGCTAATTTATCGTGCCGCACCCACAAACTTGTATCTAGCCCTTAGCATATATGTTTAACGATTGATTCAATAAACTGCTATGAATGTATTGAACGCATTTGCAGTAAAGCTGCACCATTAATGATACAAAGTAAATAAGAGGAGAGCAATATTTTGTAAAAAATAACAATCCCAAATACAGTCATTTTTGTACAGCTGTCTAGTCTAGGCCATACTAACACTTTGCTTTCTGTTTTGAAGGAACAATCTTTATTGTTCAGAGAAGGACATAACTGATGATGAATCTATCTCAAAAGATTGCCAGTTACAGAATGAAAATCTGTATGAATGTAGCTTCCAGTCTATTTATCTGCTCTCTGGTTACACCATGTGGATTGAGATATATCACCCTTTGGGGACACTGTATTCTCCTCCTGTTTGCATTATTCCAGCAGATGTAGGTAAGTCATTTCTGAAAAGTAATTGGTTTTCTTCTTGTTTGAGAAAATATTTCTTTCTTTTTGGTTATTTTTTGCTAGGTGTCTTCTAGGTCAGTCTGTGTTATTGGATATGTAGTACTATGACCATGTTAAAATGACATGGAAGTGATGTATTAACAAACCTCCCATCCAAGCCTTATCCTGTGTATTATCATGGGTTGGTAGGTATGACCTGTTTCCCTTAAAACACTGAGGTGCTGGTGACAGGGACTGACCAAACCCTGCCCAAAAACGCCCACAGAACACGGGACCCTTCCACGTCCCCATAATCCTCTGACAGATGTTTGGGAAGTATGTATTAAAGTGATATTGTAGGCATTTTTTTTTGTTTTATCTAAAAGAGGGAAGAGTTGAGTCCTTCTCCAGCAATAGAGTTGTGTAAATTGTACCTTTCAGCTAGTGGCCCATATTCAAAATCAGACCAGTTTAGCAACTTGGGCAAATCTGCGTGAAATACTCCAAGTGGATATTGAACAGGAAGAGGTTGAGCAGAAGTGTGTGTGTTACCACATAAATATTGCAGAAAAATGTCCATACTGGCAATATGCCACTCCTCAAGCAGCCATACTAACTTGCAAATTACTGTAACAAAAGCAAGCAAGATTACAAATAGTTACATTCTTGCTGCAAATGTTTCCCACTGTAATGTGGTAAATACAGCCAGACCGCAGTGCGGAATCTAACGTACTTATGCATAATGCTTACTTTTGTTCTCTTTATAGATGTCATCTAATTTGTGTCTCTAGACACACAGGACTCCATAAGCTAAACTACAGAAAATAATAATACTGAAAGTAAAAAGTCATAAAAACCTGTAACCCCCCCCCCCCCCCCCCCGAAAATAGAAAACAACACCTAACTCAGCACTTGTAATCTGAGCCATAGTTGTGTTAAGTTATAGAAAACAACACCTAACTCAGCACTTGTAATCTGAGCCATAGTTGTGTTCAGTTATAGAAAACAACACCTAACTCAGAACTTGTAATCTGAGCCATAGTTGTGTTCAGTTATAGAAAACAACACCTAACTCAGCACTTGTAATCTGAGCCATAGTTGTGTTCAGTTATAGAAAACAACACCTAACTCAGAATTTGTAATCTGAGCCATAGTTGTGTTCAGCTCTAGAAAACAACACCTAACTCAGAATTTGTAATCTGAGCCATAGTTGTGTTCAGTTATAGAAAACAACACCTAAATCAGCACTTGTAATCTGAGCCATAGTTGTGTTCAGTTATAGAAAACAACACCTAACTCAGCACTTGTAATCTGAGCCATAGTTGTGTTCAGTTATAGAAAACAACACATAACTCAGCACTTGTAATCTGAGCCATAGTTGTGTTCAGTTATAGAAAACAACACCTAACTCAGCACTTGTAATCTGAGCCATAGTTGTGTTCAGTTATAGAAAACAACACCTAACTCAGCACTTGTAATCTGAGCCATAGTTGTGTTCAGTTACAGAAAACAACACCTAACTCAGCACTTGTAATCTGAGCCATAGGTGTGTTCAGCTCTAGAAAACAACACCTAACTCAGCACTTGTAATCTGAGCCATAGTTGTGTTCAGTTATAGAAAACAACACCTAAATCAGCACTTGTAATCTGAGCCATAGTTGTGTTCAGTTATAGAAAACAACACCTAACTCAGCACTTGTAATCTGAGCCATAGTTGTGTTCAGTTATAGAAAACAACACCTAACTCAGCACTTGTAATCTGAGCCATAGTTGTGTTCAGTTATAGAAAACAACACCTAACTCAGCACTTGTAATCTGAGCCATAGGTGTGTTCAGTTATAGAAAATGCTATACTCATAGGGGCTGATTTATTTAAGTGCGAGCAGACGTGATATGATGTCATGTCCGATGCACATTGATAAATGCTGACAGCGTATCATTCTTGTGAACTGTTTGTGCAATACCGCTCCCTGCAGATTCATGGCCAATCTGCCGCTAGCAGGGGGTGTCAATCAGCCTGATCGTAGCGGATCGGGTTGATTGATGTCCGCAGCCTCAGAGCAGACGGACAAGTTATGGAGCAGCGGTCTTTAGCCTGAAGGCTCACGCAGAAACAGGGGCATCACATTCCATTCAGAGCGTGACAATTCAGCCCCATAGAGTTCTTTATCCACAATATATTTATCAAAGTTTTCAGTTTCATTTTTAATTTTTCTAACTACTTCTATTATCAAATGTGCTTTATTCTCTTGGTAGAATATGTTGAAAAGGATATCTAGGTAGGCATAGAAGCAGCAATTCTTTATTGGGAGCTAGCTGGTGATTGGTGGCTGCACATATATGCCTCTTGTCATTGGCTCACCAGTATGTGGATGCCCCTACTAATTATTAAGTTTAGATGTTTCAGTCACATCCATTGCTAGCAGGTGCATTAAATTCAGCACATTGCCATGAAATCTCTGTAGAGAAAAACAATTTGGGGAATTTACATCTGATCGAGGGTTCATACACAACTCTAAAATCTCAGTCAGAAGAGGGCTTCATTTCTATTTCAGTTTGCACTTTGTTTCTCCTGTGTTAAGCGCAAGTTACTGATCAAGACAACAAACACAATGCAGGGTCTGAACAATTTCATGTCATTGCTTTTATTATATCCCCCCTTTGCCTTGTTCCACCACAACATGGCAAGTGTCATTGTCTGCTCTTAACAAACAGTCTACGTTTGCCAAAGTCAGCTTCTGCTTGGGGTTTCTATAGGGTAGTATGAAGTAGCTCCCCCCTCTAGCGCCCCCTGGGGAGGCCCTCCTCACAGTTTGAAAACCACTGCATAGACTATTATTCAAGCAATAAAAACTGAGCTTGTAATATGAGCACAAAAATAGAAGTAAACTTAGGGCACAGTAGCGATAATATTTTTGTACTATCTGGGCCATAATACTATAACAAAATATTAACATGTTATTTTTCCCTTGAATGTCCCTTTAAATATAAAAAAAAATAGCTTTTCAAACTCTTATTAATTGTGCTGTTATAAATATTGTAGCAAAAATAAATATAAATGATGTGTCCTGTAGGTATCATAATATGCAACACAGTTACAGTAAACAGCTTTAAAGGGACACTAAACCCAAATGTTTCCTTTCATGATTCAGATAGAGCAGCAACTTAAAGGGACAGTCAACACCAGAATGTTTCTTGTTTTAAAAGATAGATAATCCCTTAATTTCCCATTCCCTAGTTTTGCATAACAAACACAGTTATATTAATATACTTTTTACTTCTGTGATTACCTTGTATCTAACCCTCTGCAGACTGCCCCTTATCTCAGTTATATTAATATACTCTTTACCTCTGTGATTACCTTGTATCTAAGCCTCTACAGACTGCCCCTTATCTCAGTTATATTAATATACTCTTTACCTCTGTGATTACCTTGTATCTAAGCCTCTACAGACTGCTCCTTATCTCAGTTATATTAATATACTCTTTACCTCTGTGATTACCTTGTATCTAAGCCTCTGCAGACTGACCCTTATCTCAGTTATATTAATATACTTTTTACCTCTGTGATTACCTTGTATCTAACCCTCTTCAGACTGCTCCTTATCTCAGTTATATTAATATACTTTTACCACTGTAATTACATTGTATCCAAGTCTCTGCAGACTGCCGCTTATCTCAGTGATATTAATATACTTCTTACCTCTGTGATTACCTTGTATATAACCCTATGCAGACTGCTTCTTATCTCAGTTATATTAATATACTTTTTACCTGTGTGATTAACCTGTATCTAAGTCTCTGCAGACTGCTCCTTATCTCAGTTATATTAATATAATTTTTACCTCTGTGATTACCCTGTATCTAAGCCTCTGCAGACTGCTCCCTTATCTCAGTTATATTAATACACTTTTTACCTCTGTAATTATCCTGTATCTAAGCCTCTGCAGACTGCTCCTTATCTCAGTTATATTAATATACTTTTTACCTGTGTGATTAACCTGTATCTAAGCCTCTGCAGACCGCCCCCTTATCTCAGTTATATTAATATACTTTTTACCCCTGTGATTACCCTGTATCTAAGTCTCTGCAGACTGCCCCTTATCTCAGTTATATTAATATAATTTTTACCTCTGTGATTACCCTGTATCTAAGCCTCTGCAGACTGCTCCTTATCTCAGTTATATTAATATACTTTTTACCCCTGTGATTACCTTGTATCTAAGCCTCTGCAGACTGCCCCTTATCTCATTTATATTAATATAATTTTTACCTCTGTGATTACCCTGTATCTAAGCCTCTGCAGACTGCTCCCTTATCTCAGTTATATTAATACACTTTTTACCTCTGTAATTATCCTGTATCTAAGCCTCTGCAGACTGCTCCTTATCTCAGTTATATTATTATACTTTTTACCTCTGTGATTACCTTGTATCTAAGCCTCTGCAGACTGCTCCTTATCTGTTATATTAATATACCTTTTACCTCTGTGATTACCTTGTATCTAAGCCTCTGCAGACTGCTCCTTATCTCAGTTATATTAATATACTTTTTGCCTCTGTAATTATCCTGTATCTAAGCCTCTGCAGACTGCTCCTTATCTCAGTTATATTAATATACTTTTTACCTGTGTGATTAACCTGTATCTAAGCCTCTGCAGACTGCCCCTTATCTCAGTTATATTAATATACTTTTTACCTGTGTGATTAACCTGTATCTAAGCCTCTGCAGACTGCCCCCTTATCTCAGTTATATTAATATACTTTTTACCCCTGTGATTACCTTGTATCTAAGCCTCTGCAGACTGCCCCTTATCTCATTTATATTAATATAATTTTTACCCCTGTGATTACCCTGTATCTAAGCCTCTGCAGACTGCTCCCTTATCTCAGTTATATTAATACACTTTTTACCTATGTAATTATCCTGTATCTAGGCCTCTGCAGACTGCTCCTTATCTCAGTTATATTAATATAATTTTTACCTCTGTGATTACCCTGTATCTAAGCCTCTGCAGACTGCTCCCTTATCTCAGTTATATTAATACACTTTTTACCTCTGTAATTATCCTGTATCTAAGCCTCTGCAGACTGCTCCTTATCTCAGTTATATTAATATACTTTTTACCTGTGTGATTAACCTGTATCTAAGCCTCTGCAGACTGCTCCTTATCTCAGTTATATTAATATACTTTTTACCCCTGTGATTACCCTGTATCTAAGCCTCTGCAGACTGCCCCTTATCTCAGTTATATTAATATAATTTTTACCTCTGTGATTACCCTGTATCTAAGCCTCTGCAGACTGCTCCTTATCTCAGTTATATTAATATACTTTTTACCCCTGTGATTACCTTGTATCTAAGCCTCTGCAGACTGCCCCTTATCTCATTTATATTAATATAATTTTTACCTCTGTGATTACCCTGTATCTAAGCCTCTGCAGACTGCCCCTTATCTCATTTATATTAATATAATTTTTACCTCTGTGATTACCCTGTATCTAAGCCTCTGCAGACTGCTCCTTATCTCAGTTATATTAATATACTTTTTACCCCTGTGATTACCTTGTATCTAAGCCTCTGCAGACTGCCCCTTATCTCATTTATATTAATATAATTTTTACCTCTGTGATTACCCTGTATCTAAGCCTCTGCAGACTGCTCCTTATCTCAGTTATATTAATATACTTTTTACCCCTGTGATTACCTTGTATCTAAGCCTCTGCAGACTGCCCCTTATCTCATTTATATTAATATAATTTTTACCTCTGTGATTACCCTGTATCTAAGCCTCTGCAGACTGCTCCCTTATCTCAGTTATATTAATACACTTTTTACCTCTGTAATTATCCTGTATCTAAGCCTCTGCAGACTGCTCCTTATCTCAGTTATATTATTATACTTTTTACCTCTGTGATTACCTTGTATCTAAGCCTCTGCAGACTGCTCCTTATCTCAGTTATATTAATATACTTTTTACCTCTGTGATTATCTTGTATCTAAGCCTCTGCAGACTGCTCCTTATCTCATTTATATTAATATACTTTTTGCCTCTGTGATTACCTTGTATCTAAGCCTCTGCAGACTGCTCCTTATCTCAGTTATATTAATATACTTTTTGCCTCTGTGATTACCTTGTATCTAAGCCTCTGCAGACTGCTCCTTATCTCAGTTATATTAATATACTTTTTACCTGTGTGATTACCTTGTATCTAAGCCTCTGCAGACTGCCCCTTATCTCAGTTATATTAATATACTTTTTGCCTCTGTGATTACCCTGTATCTAAGCCTCTGCAAACTGCCCCCTTATCTGTTATATTAATATACTTTTTACCTCTGTGATTACCAGGTATCTAAGCCTCTGCAGACTGCTCCTTATCTCAGTTATATTAATATACTTTTTACCTCTGTGATTACCCTGTATCTAACCCTCTGCAGACTGCTCCTTATCTCAGTTATATTAATATACTTTTTACCTCTGTGATTACCCTGTATCTAACCCTCTGCAGACTGCTCCTTATCTCAGTTATATTAATATACTTTTTACCCCTGTGATTACCTTGTATCTAACCCTCTGCAGACTGCTCCTTACCTCAGTTATATTAATATACATTTTACCTCTGTGATTACCCTGTATCTAACCCTCTGCAGACTGCTCCTTATCTCAGTTATATTAATATACTTTTTACCTCTGTGATTACCCTGTATCTAAGCCTCTGCAGACTGCCCCTTATCTCAGTTATATTAATACACTTTTTACCTCTGTGATTACCCTGTATCTAACCCTCTGCAGACTGCCCCTTATCTCAGTTATATTAATATACTTTTTACCTATGTGATTACCTTGTATCTAACCCTCTGCAGACTGCTCCTTATCTCAGTTATATTAATATACTTTTTATCCCTGTGATTACCCTGTATCTAACCCTCTGCAGACTGCCCCTTATCTCAGTTATATTAATATACTTTTACCTATGTGATTACCTTGTATCTAACCCTCTGCAGACTGCTCCTTATCTCAGTTATATTAATATACTTTTTACCCCTGTGATTACCTTGTATCTAGGCCTCTGCAGACTGCTCCTTATCTCAGTTATATTAATATACTTGTTACCTCTGTGATTACCCTGTATCTAAGCCTCTGCAGACTGCTCCTTATCTCAGTTATATTAATATACTTTTTACCCCTGTGATTACCTTGTATCTAAGCCTCTGCAGACTGCCCCTTATCTCATTTATATTAATATAATTTTTACCTCTGTGATTACCCTGTATCTAAGCCTCTGCAGACTGCCCCTTATCTCATTTATATTAATATAATTTTTACCTCTGTGATTACCCTGTATCTAAGCCTCTGCAGACTGCTCCTTATCTCAGTTATATTAATATACTTTTTACCCCTGTGATTACCTTGTATCTAAGCCTCTGCAGACTGCCCCTTATCTCATTTATATTAATATAATTTTTACCTCTGTGATTACCCTGTATCTAAGCCTCTGCAGACTGCTCCTTATCTCAGTTATATTAATATACTTTTTACCCCTGTGATTACCTTGTATCTAAGCCTCTGCAGACTGCCCCTTATCTCATTTATATTAATATAATTTTTACCTCTGTGATTACCCTGTATCTAAGCCTCTGCAGACTGCTCCCTTATCTCAGTTATATTAATACACTTTTTACCTCTGTAATTATCCTGTATCTAAGCCTCTGCAGACTGCTCCTTATCTCAGTTATATTATTATACTTTTTACCTCTGTGATTACCTTGTATCTAAGCCTCTGCAGACTGCTCCTTATCTCAGTTATATTAATATACTTTTTACCTCTGTGATTATCTTGTATCTAAGCCTCTGCAGACTGCTCCTTATCTCAGTTATATTAATATACTTTTTGCCTCTGTGATTACCTTGTATCTAAGCCTCTGCAGACTGCTCCTTATCTCAGTTATATTAATATACTTTTTACCTGTGTGATTACCTTGTATCTAAGCCTCTGCAGACTGCCCCTTATCTCAGTTATATTAATATACTTTTTGCCTCTGTGATTACCTTGTATCTAAGCCTCTGCAAACTGCCCCCTTATCTGTTATATTAATATACTTTTTACCTCTGTGATTACCAGGTATCTAAGCCTCTGCAGACTGCTCCTTATCTCAGTTATATTAATATACTTTTTACCTCTGTGATTACCCTGTATCTAACCCTCTGCAGACTGCTCCTTATCTCAGTTATATTAATATACTTTTTACCTCTGTGATTACCCTGTATCTAACCCTCTGCAGACTGCTCCTTATCTCAGTTATATTAATATACTTTTTACCCCTGTGATTACCTTGTATCTAACCCTCTGCAGACTGCTCCTTACCTCAGTTATATTAATATACATTTTACCTCTGTGATTACCCTGTATCTAACCCTCTGCAGACTGCTCCTTATCTCAGTTATATTAATATACTTTTTACCTCTGTGATTACCCTGTATCTAAGCCTCTGCAGACTGCCCCTTATCTCAGTTATATTAATACACTTTTTACCTCTGTGATTACCCTGTATCTAACCCTCTGCAGACTGCCCCTTATCTCAGTTATATTAATATACTTTTTACCTATGTGATTACCTTGTATCTAACCCTCTGCAGACTGCTCCTTATCTCAGTTATATTAATATACTTTTTATCCCTGTGATTACCCTGTATCTAACCCTCTGCAGACTGCCCCTTATCTCAGTTATATTAATATACTTTTACCTATGTGATTACCTTGTATCTAACCCTCTGCAGACTGCTCCTTATCTCAGTTATATTAATATACTTTTTACCCCTGTGATTACCTTGTATCTAGGCCTCTGCAGACTGCTCCTTATCTCAGTTATATTAATATACTTGTTACCTCTGTGATTACCTTGTATCTAAGCCTTTGCAGACTGCTCCTTATCTGTTATATTAATATACTTTTTACCTCTGTGATTACCAGGTATCTAAGCCTCTGCAGACTGCTCCTTATCTCAGTTATATTAATATACTTTTACCTCTGTAATTATCCTGTATCTAAGCCTCTGCAGACTGCCCCTTATCTCAGTTATATTAATATACATTTTACCCCTGTGATTACCCTGTATCTAAGCCTCTGCAGACTGCCCCTTATCTCAGTTTTATTAATATACTTTTTACCTATGTGATTACCTTGTATCTAACCCTCTGCAGACTGCTCCTTATCTCAGTTATATTAATATACTTTTTATCCCTGTGATTACCCTGTATCTAACCCTCTGCAGACTGCCCCTTATCTCAGTTATATTAATATACTTTTACCTATGTGATTACCTTGTATCTAACCCTCTGCAGACTGCTCCTTATCTCAGTTATATTAATATACTTTTTACCCCTGTGATTACCTTGTATCTAGGCCTCTGCAGACTGCTCCTTATCTCAGTTATATTAATATACTTGTTACCTCTGTGATTACCTTGTATCTAAGCCTCTGCAGACTGCTCCTTATCTCAGTTATATTAATATACTTTTTACCTATGTGATTACCTTGTATCTAACCCTCTGCAGACTGCTCCTTATCTCAGTTATATTCATACACTTTTTACCTCTGTAATTACCTTATACCTAACCCTCTACAGACTGTTCCTTATCTCAGTTATATTAATATACTTTTTACCTCTGTGATTACCCTGTATCTAAGCCTCTGCAGACTGCTCCTTATCACAGTTATATTAATATACTTTTTACCTCTTTGATTACCTTGGTTATATTAATATACTTGTTACCTCTGTGATTACTTTGTATCTAAGCCTCTGCAGACTGCTCCTTATCTCAGTTATATTAATATACTTTTTACCTATGTGATTACCTTGTATCTAACCCTCTGCAGACTGCTCCTTATCTCAGTTATATTCATACACTTTTTACCTCTGTGATTACCTTGTACCTAACCCTCTACAGACTGTTCCTTATCTCAGTTATATTAATATACTTTTTACCTCTGTGATTACCCTGTATCTAAGTCTCTGCAGACTGCTCCTTATCTCAGTTATATTAATATACTTTTTACCTCTGTGATTACCCTATATCTAAGCCTCTGTAGACTGCTCCTTATCTCAGTTATATTAATATACTTGTTACTTCTGTGATTACCCTGTATCTAAGCCTCTGTAGACTGCTCCTTATCTCAGTTATATTAATATACTTTTTACCTCTGTGATTACCCTATATCTAAGCCTCTGTAGACTGCTCCTTATCTCAGTTATATTAATATACTTTTTACCTCTGTGATTACCTTGTATCTAAGTCTCTGCAGACTGCTCCTTATCTTAGTTATATTAATATACTTTTTACCTCTGTGATTACCTTGTATCTAAGCCTCTGCAGACTGCTCCTTATCTCAGTTATATTAATATACTTTTTACCTCTGTGATTACCATGTATCTAAGTCTCTGCAGACTGCTCCTTATCTCAGTTATATTAATATTCTTTTTACCTCTGTGATTACCTTGCATTTAAGCCTCTGCAGACTGCCCCCTTATTTCAGTTCTTTTGACAGACTTGCATTTTAGCCAATCGGTGCTCACTCCTCTTAAAATTAATGTGCATGGGCTCAATGTTATCTATATAAAACACATGAACTAACACCCTCTAGTGGTGAAAAACATGTAAAAATACATTTAGATTAGAGGCGGCCTTCAAGGTCTAAGAAATTAGCATATAAACCTCCTAGGTTTAGCTTTCAGCTAAGAATACCAAGAGAACAAAGCAAAATTGGTGGGGGAAAAAATTGGAAAGTTTTTTTTTTTTGGACTTGACTGTCCCTTTAATGTAAGCTTAGGAGTCGGCCTATTTTTGATTCAGCACCCTGGGTAGTGCTTGCTGATTGGTGGTTACATTTAGCCACCAATCAGCAAGTGCTACCCAGGTGCTGAACCAAAAATGAGCAGGCTCCTAAGTTTACATTCCTGCTTTTTCAAATAAAGATAGCAAGACAATTTTTGGGTTTAGTGTCCCTTTAACACAGGAAAAAGAAGAAAGAGAAAGGTAAATGTTAGAATGTGTCATATTTTTAGTCTGACGTCATTGACTGTTTTCTTTGTAACTTCAACACAAATCAATTTTATCTTCTCCCCTTAAAATCCATCCCCAAACTTATATTGTCTTTTACGGCTGCAAGGGATAGGAATAAAATAGCAAACTCAACAGTAATCAGGATAAATACTGATAGTTTGACAAATTGTTTAAGGCTTTAAGAATCCTTTTAACCCTTTAAATGCTAACAACGACATGGAGCCGTCGCTAAGTTTCACCCTCAGGTGCTAACAACGGCTCTATGCCGTCACTAGGAATCACTAACCTTGAGGGGGGCCTGAGGGCCCCCATCTCCCTCTACTCGTACGATCTTGTCCTCATATTGAAGAGCAGACTCGGGGCTTCACACGGAGCGTGATGACGTCATCACGCATTGATGCGATGATGTCATCACACAACTTTATTTATGGGGCATGCTGCTTAGATGTCCATATCTAAGCATCTAAGCAGCTACAGACCCCCAGGACCCACTGTTAGAAAGGTAATCGTCTCACCTTTCCAATCTTTAAAGTGTAGTAAAACGAAAAAAAAGTTAAAAATAAATACATTTTAAATAGGGGGTCTCTAAAGGCACATAAATAAAGATCAACATTTCCCTAAAATAAATTAGTCCCTGCTTTTAAAAAAAAGTATCAATTTAAGTAAATTAGCTAAATGATCTCCGTGGTAACCAGCGTTACCGGAGTGATCCCCTCGCTAAGAAAAATGACATTCCCTTACTATATGGATACCGATTTAATATTTGTAATCACATGCACACCTGGATCATGTGATAACAAATGAATCAATGTTAGAGAGATGCTTTTATGAAAAAAATATATATATATATTATTATTATCAGTGTTTTAGAACCCTTGGAAGGTGCGCAGCTCTCACCCTCTTTCAAAACCCCTGTATTTTTACTGCAAAGAAGCTTATTTTTTTGCAATAAAAATTATATCTTTTCTAGCAGCAAAAATTCTTTCAAAATATCTATTCACTTTGTAAAGAGAATTATGGCTGAGCGTCTGATGAGTGACGAGGAAGCAGCTGAGTTCCTTATGAACTTCGACTTTGTTTCCTTCTCGGATGACGCTAACGCTGCTAGAGAAGATTCTGACAGCGGCTTTGTCCCTAGTGCACATTTTTGGAAAGTACACCCTTTAGCGCATCAAATAAGGGCCTACATGTATATATAGCTGAGCATGTCACTTTACCAAAGCACCATATTCCGTTTGTTTTTACACACTCCACTTTTGTGCTAGCAATACATGTAGCCCCTCATTTGATGCCCAAAGGGGTGTACTTTATACAAATGTGTACTTTATGTACCCTTTTAACTTCCCATGTGGTTAGAGCTGTTTAAATAATTGTCTTTTAATTTTTAGGGGTGATGTCTGCAATTAGACAGCTGTAGCCACCTGGGAAGTTAAGATACAGTAAATAAAGTGCACATTTCTGGAAAGTACACCCCTTGGTGCATCAAATAAGGGGCTACATGTAGATATAGCACAAAATTGGACAGCACAATATATACAGTAACTAAACAGCTCACTTTGCTCAGAAAACGTTGTTTTTTTTTTAAACAAGTGCAATATTTGCCTATTTGTTACATACTCCAGTTTTGAGATATAAATACAAATAAACCTTCATCTGATAGACCTGGGAGTGTAGTTTCTAAATATTGTTTAGTTGCCATATCTTAACTTCCCTGGTGGCTAGAACTGTTTAAATGCCAGTAACACAATATTACATTTAAAACGCTGTTTTTGATTATATACTAAAGTAACATCCCGGCAATAAAACTGTAGAAAAACAGTGAAATGTTATCAATTTTTTCTTATTTTATACAGGTTATCTACTACAAATATTTATCCACACAGGTTTTGATGATAGAGTTTACAGAAATAAAATTGCATACAGTTAATTATTGAGTCAGGAGTAAAAATATACACTTTTTTCTAATGTTTTGCTTTATTTTTCAAACATGATTACAAATACACTTATAATAATTGTATATATTTGAATCTGCGGAGTCTGCTGAAAAAAACAATATATTATTATTATTATTATTATCGGTTATTTGTAGAGCGCCAACAGATTCCACAGCGCTAATATATAGTTTGTATAGGTTATTCATACAAAAACAACTTCTAAAGGTGTGTGAATGGGAACTGCAACAAAAAGCTCAAAACCAGCTTAGCACACAGGTGGGAAATGGCTTAGCAGCCAAAGGGGCCTATTTATCAGAGGTCTTGCGGACCTGATCCTACAGTGCGTATTAGGTCCGCAAGACCTCGCTGAATGTGGAGAGCAATACGCTCTCCGTATTCAGCATTGCACCAGCAGCTCACAAGAGCTGCTGGTGCAACGCCGCCCCCTGCAGACTCATGGCCAATGAGTCGCCAGCAGGGAGGTGTCAATCAACCCGATCGTACTCGATCGGGTTGATTTCCGGCGATTCCTGTCCACCTGCTCAGAGCAGGCTGACAGGGTTATGGAGCAGCGATCTTTGTGACCTCTGCTTCATAACTTCTGTTTCTGGTGAGTCTGAAGACTCGCCAGAAACACGGGCCCACAAGCTCCGTTCAGAGCTTGATAAATGAGCCCCATAGGGTTAAAATGAATACACATTGTAGGTTCTTATATCACACTCTCCTTACTACCAGCAGCCTGTAGGTGGCAGTGCAGTACTACATTTACTGGCCATGATCAGATATCTGATGAATCTCTTATTAACCCTTGCACAGGTATAGCACAGATCTTGCAAACTTACAAGGTGTATAGCACTGTCTAAAGAAGTACAATATAGAACAAAGAATACCAAGAGAACAAAGCAAATTTGATGATAAAAGTTAATTTTGTTTAAAATGACATGCCCTGTCTGAATCATGAAAGTTTCATTTTGACTAGACTGTCCCTTTAATGGGTATGCCCTGGAACTGCAAAGCAATGCAAATTGTACTAACAAAATCACAGTTTAAATACTTTAAATATTTTTATTTTTTTATTCAGATCTTTTTTTAATCTAGTGCTGAATTGTTGATACAGTAGACTCTTATCCCGAACTCAAGCAACCGGAAAAAAAAGGAAACCTGTTAGAACATAAATGTGCTCTATAACAAACAGTCCGGATCTTGTAGATAGACCAATAGACAGGTAGTAATTAATGTCTCAGGACTCTTTTCTGCTACACTAACCCTTGTATGTATTTAAATATTAATATCAAGTAAATACAGCGTTTATAGTAAAATCTGGGTTATAGAACTAGTTAGGCCTATTTTTAATAGTAACTTTCAAGCAACCAAAAATACACTTATCCGGAATCTACCAATCCCGATGGGTGCCGGTTAATTGAGAGTTTACTGTATATATTATGAGTGTATAAAAAAAGAATATCACTTTAATGACATAAACTGAATCCAGTGTCAAATTAAATAATCTTATCATTTACAAATGTGCTAATGGAAATGATCTTTAAAACAAACTTCAAATGGGCTGAAAAAGTCTAAAATGTAAATTGAGCATAAGATTCTGTGCTGCCAGGAAATCAGCAGAGCAATATTAAAAGTGACACCAGTTTATTGGTCATTTAATAGGTTTTGTTCCGTGTCATTTAATTTCCAGCCTGTTAGAATTGCATTAACATGCTGTGTTTTTTGTGTGTGGGCTCAGTAAAACCATTCGCTGTGTCAAGAGTCAAAGCTGAGATCACAGACGGTGATGGACATTTATATGTGAGCTGGAAAAGGCCACCTCTTCCCGCATATGATCTGCAGTTCCAGCTTCAGTACGGTGTGCGAGGGACAGCAACGTCACGCACGGTATTTACTGGCAGTGCAATTATGTCTGTAGTTTTGTAATCAAATATATTGAGGGATTTACACAAATGATAGTGAAGGGACATTAAAAACATATTTCTTTCTAATGACACAGTGAGTCCATGGATCATCTCTAATTACAATTGGGAATATCACTCCTGCCCAGCAGGAGGCGGCAAAGAGCACCACAGCAAAGCTGTTAAATATCACCTCCCTTCCTTCCCTCCCCAGTCATTCTCTTTGCGTACGTTAGAGCAAGGAGGTGGTAAAGTTTAGGTGTCTAGAAGATTCTTCAAACAGTGGTGCCTTCTATTTAGGTTCTCTGTCTTGTACTTCCCTTATCATCTGTGTCCTCTGGCTTGGATATTGATTCCCAATAGTAATTATATGATCCGTGGACTCACCGTGTTATTAGAAAGAAAACAAAATTTATGCTTACCTGATACATTTATTTAATTCTTGACACGGTGAGTCCACGGCCCGCCCTGTTTTTAAGACAGGTTTTTTTGTTATGTTATAAACCTCAGGCACCTCTGCACCTTGTTGCTTCCTTTCTCTCCTTTACTTCGGTCGAATGACTGGGGTTGGAGGGAAGGGAGGTGATATTTAACAGCTTTGCTGTGGTGCTCTTTGCCGCCTCCTGCTGGGAAGGAGTGATATTCCCAGTAGTAATTAGATGATTTGTGGACTCACTGTGTCAAAAAATAAATACATTTATCAGGTAAGCATACATTTAGTTTTTTTGCATTTAAAAGAAGGTATTTTACATTATTTGTTTTTTGTTGATTGAAAAACAACTTTTTAACTTCATTCTTGTGCAGGTCAGTTTCTGTTCACCAATGGAACTTTGAGAAATGTCTATTTCAGCCAATGAACATTTAATAATTTATTATTATTTTCTGCTAGTTTTAATATCAATTTAATCAGCATTAACTTGACTTTTTCCTACAATACAATATTTTAACTTGTTTAATCACTACCTCTTAATATTCAATTAGCATACCTACATAGGTTAGGAATCAGCAATGCACTACTGAGACCTAGGGGCTGATTTATCATGGCCCAAATGGGGCCAAATACCCCTGCACCCTAAATTTATTTATTTATAAAATATTTTACCAGGAAGGATTACATTGAGATTTCTCTCGTTTTCAAGTATGTCCTGGGCCACAAAACATTGCATTGATACAATAGGCTACAATAAAATACAAAAACAATAATAATACACAATATATGCAAACATTTAACATAGAACTGGTAGGAAATATATAATCAACCATGACAGGTGCATTCTGTTTTGAGATATATAGAGAGGGATCTCTTAAAGGATTTTAGGCTTGGGGAAGGTTTGAAAGTGTGCGGGAGGTTGTTCCATAATTGTGGTGCTCTGTAGGAAAAGGAGGATCGAGCTGCTTTCTTTTTGTATTGAGGCAAGCTAAATAATGTGCTGGTACTGGATAGGAGGTTATAGGAGGTGGGAATAGCCGGGGAGAGCATTCTGCTCAGGTAGGGTGGGAGCTTTCCAGAAAGGCTCTTAAACACAAGGAGGGTGCGTCTGGATTCCAGTGTCAGCCAGTTTAGTTCTTTTAGCATGTCACAATGGTAGGTCCTGTAGTTACATTGTAGCACAAAGTGGCTACCTGTTTGCATAGTAAATAAATACCCTTTCAGGCTCGCCAGAAACAGGAGTTAAGAAGCAGCAGTCTTAAGACCACTGTTCCTTAACTCGTCCGCCTCCTCTGAGGCAGTGCACATCAATCCACCCAATCGCATACGATCAGCTTGACACCTCCTGCTAGTGGCCAATCTGCAGGAGACTGGATTGCACAAGCAGTTCACCAGAACATGATCCGCCAGACATTGATAAATCGGCCCCCTAGCCTTAAGGGATTGTATACACCAATTTTCATACAACTGCATGTAATAGACACTACTATACAGAATATGTACAGATACTGATATAAATATACAGTATACACTAATTGTCATATAACTGCATGTAATAGACACTACTATACAGAATATGTACAGATACGGATATAAATATACAGTATACACTAATTGTCATATAACTGCATGTGACCGACACTACTATACAGAATATGTACAGATACTGATATAAATATACAGTATACACTAATTGTCATATAACTGCATGTAATAGACACTACTATACAGAATATGTACAGATACTAATATAAATATACAGTATACACTAATTGTCATATAACTGCATGTAATAGACACTACTATACAGAATATGTACAGATACTGATATAAATATACAGTATACACTAATTGTCATATAACTGCATGTAATAGACACTACTATACAGAATATGTACAGATCCTGATATAAATATACAGTATACACTAATTGTCATATAGCTGCATGTAATAGACACTACTATACAGAATATGTACAGATACTGATATAAATATACAGTATATACTAATTGTCATATAACTGCATGTAATAGACACTACTATACAGAATATGTACAGATACTGATATAAATATACAGTATACACTAATTACATATAACTGCATGTAATAGACACTACTATACAGAATATGTACAGATACTGATATAAATATACAGTATACACTAATTGTCATATAACTGCATGTAATAGACACTACTATACAGAATATGTACAGATACTGATATAAATATACAGTATACACTAATTGTCATATAACTGCATGTAATAGACACTACTATACAGAATATGCACAGATACTGATATAAATATACAGTATACACTAATTGTCATATAACTGCATGTAACAGACACTACTATACAGAATATGTACAGATACTGATATAAATATACAGTATACACTAATTGTCATATAACTGCATGTAATAGACACTACTATACAGAATATGTACAGATACTGATATAAATATACAGTATACACTAATTGTCATATAACTGCATGTAATAGACACTACTATACAGAATATGTACAGATACTGATATAAATATACAGTATACACTAATTGTCATATAACTGCATGTAATAGACACTACTATACAGAATATGTACAGATACTGATATAAATATACAGTATACACTAATTGTCATATAACTGCATGTAATAGACACTACTATACAGAATATGTACAGATACTGATATAAATATACAGTATACACTAATTGTCATATAACTGCATGTAATAGACACTACTATACAGAATATGTACAGATACTGATATAAATATACAGTATACACTAATTGTCATATAACTGCATGTAACAGACACTACTATACAGAATATGTACAGATACTGATATAAATATACAGTATACACTAATTGTCATATAACTGCATGTAATAGACACTACTATACAGAATATGTACAGATACTGATATAAATATACAGTATACACTAATTGTCATATAACTGCATGTAATAGACACTACTATACAGAATATGTACAGATACTGATATAAATATACAGTATACACTAATTGTCATATAACTGCATGTAATAGACACTACTATACAGAATATGTACAGATACTGATATAAATATACAGTATACACTAATTGTCATAACTGCAGTTTCATGTCCCATTAATTACCCAGATGTTGGTCACATGCTGGAAAAAATAAGGTAGGAAGAAAGCCTTTCAGTGTTGATATCTGATGGTATCCTCCTTTCAGCAACAAGGTACAGCACCAAGTAACTGCTGCAACCCCCAGAAAAAGGGGTAAAAAATAAATGAAACCACAACACAGCTACTGTAAGGAGAGTCAGCGTAGTGAGAGTGAGACCCTTAGTACCGCAGGCAGTGGTAAAATATCACACTTGAAGAAATTTGATTTTAATATTTGAAGATATGTTTAATGTGATTAGCTTAATAAAATAAGGGTGGTCTTTTTACTACTTTTAGTATTTTTCCAGATAGTCGACATTGTAGAAGGACAATCTGCACGTATAGCACTTTCAGATCCTTGTGTGTCCTACACTGTACAAATTCGTTCTAAAAGAATTGATGATACTGGGTACTGGAGCGACTGGAGTATCCCTGTCCATACAGTCTTAAAAGACGTCAGAGGTATGAATGATTCTTAATTGTATCTATTTGAGTACATTATAGATAAAAGGGAGAAGAATAAATACTGAAGCTAAAATATTTTTCTCCAGCTCCTCAAAAAGGACCAGATTTCTGGAGAATTGTTAAGACTGATAAAATAGAAAAAGGGGACAATGTGACTCTAATGTGGCAGGTAAATAATTCTATTTCTTACTGTCTGGAAACTAGTATATAAAAGTGTCTGGTCTGCACATGTTTTATTTATCTTGGTAACAATATGTATATATTTATAATCAGTGGCAGAAAAGAATCGAGAGGTGTACATCAGTAAGTTGATTTGTAAGGGTGATAGAGATGATTGAAAAATAATGAAATGCACAGTAAATGTTATTAATGTGCAATAGCATTAGGTACTGAGATACAATAAGGGCAGTAAATGTTATTAATGTGCAATAGCATTAGGTACTCAGATACAATAAGGGCAGTAAATGTTATTAATGTGCAATAGCATTAGGTACTCAGATACAATAAGGGCAGTAAATGTTATTACTGTGCAATAGCATTAGGTACTGAGATACAATAAGGGCAGTAAATGTTATTAATGTGCAATAGCATTAGGTACTCAGATACAATAAGGGCAGTAAATGTTATTAATGTGCAATAGCATTAGGTACTGAGATACAATAAGGGCAGTAAATGTTATTAATGTGCAATAGCATTAGGTACTCAGATACAATAAGGGCAGTAAATGTTATTAATGTGCAATAGCATTAGGTACTGAGATACAATAAGGGCAGTAAATGTTATTAATGTGCAATAGCATTAGGTACTGAGATACAATAAGGGCAGTAAATGTTATTAATGTGCAATAGCATTAGGTACTCGGATACAATAAGGGCAGTAGATGTTATTAATGTGCAATAGCATTAGGTACTGAGATACAATAAGGGCAGTAAATGTTATTAATGTGCAATAGCATTAGGTACTGAGATACAATAAGGGCAGTAAATGTTATTAATGTGCAATAGCATTAGGTACTGAGATACAATAAGGGCAGTAAATGTTATTAATGTGCAATAGCATTAGGTACTCGGATACAATAAGGGCAGTAAATGTTATTAATGTGCAATAGCATTAGGTACTGAGATACAATAAGGGCAGTAAATGTTATTAATGTGCAATAGCATTAGGTACTGAGATACAATAAGGGCAGTAAATGTTATTAATGTGCAATAGCATTAGGTACTGAGATACAATAAGGGCAGTAAATGTTATTAATGTGCAATAGCATTAGGTACTGAGATACAATAAGGGCAGTAAATGTTATTAATGTGCAATAGCATTAGGTACTGAGATACAATAAGGGCAGTAAATGTTATTAATGTGCAATAGCATTAGGTACTGAGATACAATAAGTACAGTAACTGTTATTAATGTGCAATAGCATTAGGTACTCGGATACAATAAGGGCAGTAAATGTTATTAATGTGCAATAGCATTAGGTACTGAGATACAATAAGGGCAGTAAATGTTATTAATGTGCAATAGCATTAGGTACTGAGATACAATAAGGGCAGTAAATGTTATTAATGTGCAATAGCATTAGGTACTGAGATACAATAAGGGCAGTAAATGTTATTAATGTGCAATAGCATTAGGTACTGAGATGCAATAAGGGCAGTAAATGTTTTAATGTGCAATAGCATTAGGTACTGAGATACAATAAGGGCAGTAAATGTTATTAATGTGCAATAGCATTAGGTACTCAGATACAATAAGGGCAGTAAATGTTATTAATGTGCAATAGCATTAGGTACTGAGATACAATAAGGGCAGTAAATGTTATTAATGTGCAATAGCATTAGGTACTCAGATACAATAAGGGCAGTAAATGTTATTAATGTGCAATAGCATTAGGTACTCAGATACAATAAGGGCAGTAAATGTTATTAATGTGCAATAGCATTAGGTACTCAGATACAATAAGGGCAGTAAATGTTATTAATGTGCAATAGCATTAGGTACTCAGATACAATAAGGGCAGTAAATGTTATTAATGTGCAATAGCATTAGGTACTGAGATACAATAAGGGCAGTAAATGTTATTAATGTGCAATAGCATTAGGTACTGAGATACAATAAGGGCAGTAAATGTATTAATGTGCAATAGCATTAGGTACTCAGATACAATAAGGGCAGTAAATGTTATTAATGTACAATAGCATTAGGTACTGAGATACAATAAGGGCAGTAAATGTTATTAATGTGCAATAGCATTAGGTACTCAGATACAATAAGGGCAGTAAATGTTATTAATGTGCAATAGCATTAGGTACTGAGATACAATAAGGGCAGTAAATGTTATTAATGTACAATAGCATTAGGTACTCAGATACAATAAGGGCAGTAAATGTTATTAATGTGCAGTAGCATTAGGTACTCAGATACAATAAGGGCAGTAAAATGTTATTAATGTGCAATAGCATTAGGTACTGAGATACAATAAGGGCAGTAAATGTTATTAATGTGCAATAGCATTAGGTACTGAGATACAATAAGGGCAGTAAATGTTATTAATGTGCAATAGCATTAGGTACTCAGATACAATAAGGGCAGTAAATGTTATTAATGTGCAATAGCATTAGGTACTGAGATACAATAAGGGCAGTAAATGTTATTAATGTGCAATAGCATTAGGTACTCGGATACAATAAGGGCAGTAAATGTTATTAATGTACAATAGCATTAGGTACTGAGATACAATAAGGACAGTAAATGTTATTAATGTGCAATAGCATTAGGTACTGAGATACAATAAGGGCAGTAAATGTTATTAATGTGCAATAGCATTAGGTACTCAGATACAATAAGGGCAGTAAATGTTATTAATGTGCAATAGCATTAGGTACTCAGATACAATAAGGGCAGTAAATGTTATTAATGTGCAATAGCATTAGGTACTGAGATACAATAAGGACAGTAAATGTTATTAATGTGCAATAGCATTAGGTACTGAGATACATAAGGGCAGTAAATGTTATTAATGTGCAATAGCATTAGGTACTGAGATACAATAAGGGCAGTAAATGTTATTAATGTGCAATAGCATTAGGTACTGAGATACAATAAGGGAAGTAAATGTTATTAATGTGCAATAGCATTAGGTACTGAGATACAATAAGTACAGTAACTGTTATTAATGTGCAATAGCATTAGGTACTCAGATACAATAAGGGCAGTAAATGTTATTAATGTGCAATAGCATTAGGTACTCAGATACAATAAGGGCAGTAAATGTTATTAATGTGCAATAGCATTAGGTACTCGGATACAATAAGGGCAGTAAATGTTATTAATGTGCAATAGCATTAGGTACTCAGATACAATAAGGGCAGTAAATGTTATTAATGTACAATAGCATTAGGTACTCAGATACAATAAGGGCAGTAAATGTTATTAATGTGCAATAGCATTAGGTACTCAGATACAATAAGGGCAGTAAATGTTATTAATGTGCAATAGCATTAGGTACTGAGATACAATAAGGGCAGTAAATGTTATTAATGTGCAATAGCATTAGGTACTCAGATACAATAAGGGCAGGTAAATGTTATTAATGTGCAATAGCATTAGGTACTGAGATACAATAAGGGCAGTAAATGTTATTACTGTGCAATAGCATTAGGTACTGAGATACAATAAGGGCAGTAAATGTTATTAATGTGCAATAGCATTAGGTACTCAGATACAATAAGGGCAGTAAATGTTATTAATGTGCAATAGCATTAGGTACTGAGATACAATAAGGGCAGTAAATGTCATTAATGTGCAATAGCATTAGGTACTGAGATACAATAAGGGCAGTAAATGTTATTAATGTGCAATAGCATTAGGTACTCGGATACAATAAGGGCAGTAAATGTTATTAATGTGCAATAGCATTAGGTACTCGGATACAATAAGGGCAGTAAATGTTATTAATGTGCAATAGCATTAGGTACTGAGATACAATAAGGGCAGTAAATGTTATTAATGTGCAATAGCATTAGGTACTCGGATACAATAAGGGCAGTAAATGTTATTAATGTGCAATAGCATTAGGTACTCGGATACAATAAGGGCAGTAAATGTTATTAATGTGCAATAGCATTAGGTACTCAGATACAATAAGGGCAGTACATTTTATTAATGTGCAATAGCATTAGGTACTGAGATACAATAAGGGCAGTAAATGTTATTAATGTGCAATAGCATTAGGTACTCAGATACAATAAGGGCAGTAAATGTTATTAATGTGCAATAGCATTAGGTACTCAGATACAATAAGGGCAGTACATGTTATTAATGTGCAATAGCATTAGGTACTGAGATACAATAAGGACAGTAAATGTTATTAATGTGCAATAGCATTAGGTACTCAGATACAATAAGGGCAGTAAATGTTATTAATGTGCAATAGCATTAGGTACTCAGATACAATAAGGGCAGTAAATGTTATTAATGTGCAATAGCATTAGGTACTCGGATACAATAAGGGCAGTAAATGTTATTAATGTGCAATAGCATTAGGTACTGAGATACAATAAGGGCAGTAAATGTTATTAATGTGCAGTAGCATTAGGTACTGAGATACAATAAGGGCAGTAAATGTTATTAATGTACAATAGCATTAGGTACTGAGATACAATAAGGGCAGTAAATGTTATTAATGTGCAATAGCATTAGGTACTGAGATACAATAAGGGCAGTAAATGTTATTAATGTGCAATAGCATTAGGTACTGAGATACAATAAGGGCAGTAAATGTTATTAATGTGCAATAGCATTAGGTACTGAGATACAATAAGGGCAGTAAATGTTATTAATGTGCAATAGCATTAGTTACTCAGATACAATAAGGGCAGTAAATGTTATTAATGTGCAATAGCATTAGGTACTGAGATACAATAAGGGCAGTAAATGTTATTAATGTGCAATAGCATTAGGTACTCGGATACAATAAGGGCAGTAAATGTTATTAATGTGCAATAGCATTAGGTACTCGGATACAATAAGGGCAGTAAATGTTATTAATGTGCAATAGCATTAGGTACTCAGATACAATAAGGGCAGTAAATTTTATTAATGTGCAATAGCATTAGGTACTCAGATACAATAAGGACAGTAAATGTTATTAATGTGCAATAGCATTAGGTACTGAGATACAATAAGGGCAGTAAATGTTATTAATGTGCAATAGCATTAGGTACTGAGATACAATAAGGGCAGTAAATGTTATTAATGTGCAATAGCATTAGGTACTGAGATACAATAAGGGCAGTAAATGTTATTAATGTGCAATAGCATTAGGTACTCAGATACAATAAGGGCAGTAAATGTTATTAATGTGCAATAGCATTAGGTACTCAGATACAATAAGGGCAGTAAATGTTATTAATGTGCAATAGCATTAGGTACTGAGATACAATAAGGACAGTAAATGTTATTAATGTGCAATAGCATTAGGTACTGAGATACAATAAGGGCAGTAAATGTTATTAATGTGCAATAGCATTAGGTACTGAGATAACATAATAAGGCAGTAAATGTTATTAATGTGCAATAGCATTAGGTACTGAGATACAATAAGGGAAGTAAATGTTATTAATGTGCAATAGCATTAGGTACTGAGATACAATAAGTACAGTAACTGTTATTAATGTGCAATAGCATTAGGTACTCAGATACAATAAGGGCAGTAAATGTTATTATGTGCAATAGCATTAGGTACTCAGATACAATAAGGGCAGTAAATGTTATTAATGTGCAATAGCATTAGGTTACTCGGATACAATAAGGGCAGTAAATGTTATTAATGTGCAATAGCATTAGGTACTCAGATACAATAAGGGCAGTAAATGTTATTAATGTACAATAGCATTAGGTACTCAGATACAATAAGGGCAGTAAATGTTATTAATGTGCAATAGCATTAGGTACTCAGATACAATAAGGGCAGTAAATGTTATTAATGTGCAATAGCATTAGGTACTGAGATACAATAAGGGCAGTAAATGTTATTAATGTGCAATAGCATTAGGTACTCAGATACAATAAGGGCAGTAAATGTTATTAATGTGCAATAGCATTAGGTACTGAGATACAATAAGGGCAGTAAATGTTATTACTGTGCAATAGCATTAGGTACTGAGATACAATAAGGGCAGTAAATGTTATTAATGTGCAATAGCATTAGGTACTCAGATACAATAAGGGCAGTAAATGTTATTAATGTGCAATAGCATTAGGTACTGAGATACAATAAGGGCAGTAAATGCATTAATGTGCAATAGCATTAGGTACTGAGATACAATAAGGGCAGTAAATGTTATTAATGTGCAATAGCATTAGGTACTCGGATACAATAAGGGCAGTAAATGTTATTAATGTGCAATAGCATTAGGTACTCGGATACAATAAGGGCAGTAAATGTTATTAATGTGCAATAGCATTAGGTACTAGAGATACAATAAGGGCAGTAAATGTTATTAATGTGCAATAGCATTAGGCTACTCGGATACAATAAGGGCAGTAAATGTTATTAATGTGCAATAGCATTAGGTACTCAGATACAATAAGGGCAGTAAATGTTATTAATGTGCAATAGCATTAGGTACTCAGATACAATAAGGGCAGTACATTTTATTAATGTGCAATAGCATTAGGTACTGAGATACAATAAGGCAGTAAATGTATTAATGTGCAATAGCATTAGGTACTCAGATTACAATAAGGGCAGTAATGTTATTAATGTGCAATAGCATTAGGTACTCAGATACAATAAGGGCAGTAAATGTTATTAATGTGCAATAGCATTAGGTACTGAGATACAATAAGGCAGTAAATGTTATTAATGTGCAATAGCATTAGGTACTCAGATACAATAAGGGCAGTAAATGTTATTAATGTGCAATAGCATTAGGTACTCAGGATACAATAAGGGCAGTAAATGTTATTAATGTGCAGATAGCATTAGGTACTCGAGATACAATAAGGGCAGTAAATGTTATTATGTGCAATAGCATTAGGTACTTCAGATACAATATAGGCAGTAAATGTATTAATGTGCAATTGCATTAGGTACTCAGATACAATAAGGCAGTAAATGTTATTAATGTGCAATAGCATTAAGGTACCGAGATACAATAAGGGCAGTAAATGTTATTAATGTGCAATAGCATTAGGTTACTGAGATACAATTAAGGGCAGTAAATGTTATTAATGTGCCACAGTAGCATTAGGTACTGAGATACAATAAGGGCAGTAAATGTTATTAATGTCACATAGCATTAGGTACTAGCTGATACAATAAGGGCAGTAAATGTTATTAATGTGCAATAGCATTAGGTACTCGGATACAATAAGGGCAGTAAATGTTATTAATGTGCAATAGCATTAGGTACTCAGATACATAAGGGCAGTAAATGTTATTAATGTGCAATAGCATTAGGTACTGAGATACAATAAGGGCAGTAAAATGTTATTAATGTGCAATAGCATTAGTTACTCAGATACAATAAGGGCAGTAAATGTTATTAATGTGCAATAGCATTAGGTACTGAGATACAATAAGAGGCAGTAAATGTTATTAATGTGCAATAGCATTAGGTACTCGGATACAATAAGGGCAGTAAATGTTATTAATGTGCAATAGCATTAGGTACTCGGATACAATAAGGGCAGTAAATGTTATTAATGTGCAATTAGCATTAGGTACTCAGATACAATAAGGGCAGTAAATTTTATTAATGTGCAATAGCATTAGGTACTCAGATACAATAAGGGCAGTAAATGTTATTAATGTGCAATAGCATTAGGTACTCAGATACAATAAGGGCAGTACATGTTATTAATGTGCAATAGCATTAGGTACTGAAATACAATAAGGACAGTAAATGTTATTAATGTGCAATAGCACTTAGGTACTCAGATACAATAAGGGCAGTAAATGTTATTAATGTTGCAATAGCATTAGGTACTGAGATACAATAAGGGCAGTAAATGTTATTAATTTGCAATAGCATTTAGGTACTCGGATACAATAAGGGCAGTAAATGTTATTAATGTGCAATAGCATTAGGTACTGAGATACAATAAGGGCAGTAAATGTTATTACTGTGCAGATAGCATTAGGTACTGAGATACAATAAGGGCAGTAAATGTTATTAATGTGCAATAGCATTAGGTACTGAGATACAATAAGGGCAGTAAATGTTATTAATGTGCAATAGCATTAGGTACTGAGATACAATAAGGGCAGTAAATGTTATTAATGTGCAATAGCATTAGGTACTGAGATACAATTAAGGGCAGTAAATGTTATTAATGTGCAATAGCATTAGGTACTGAGATACAATAAGGGCAGTAAATGTTATTAATGTGCAATAGCATTAGTTACTCAGGATACAATAAGGGCAGTAAATGTTATTAATGTGCAATAGCATTAGGTACTGAGATACAATAAGGGCAGTAAATGTTATTAATGTGCAATAGCATTAGGTACTCAGATACAATAAGGGCAGTAAATGTTATTAATGTGCAATAGCATTAGGTACTCGGATACAATAAGGGCAGTAAATGTTACTTAATGTGCAATTAGCATTAGGTACTCGGATACAATAAGGGCAGTAAATGTTATTAATGTGCAATAGCATAGGTACTCGGATACAATAAGGGCAGTAAATGTTATTAATGTACAATAGCATTAGGTACTGAGATACAATAAGGGGCAGTAAATGTTATTAATGTGCAATAGCATTAAGTACTGAGATACAATAAGGGCAGTAAATGTTATTAATGTAGCAATAGCATTAGGTACTGAGATACAATAAGGGCAGTAAATGTTATTAATGTGCAATAGCATTAGGTACTGAGATACAAATAAGGGCAGTAAATGTTATTAATGTGCATAGCATTAGGTACTGAGATACAATAAGGGCAGTAAATGTTATTAATGTGCAATAGCATTAGGTACTCGGATACAATAAGGGCAGTAAATGTTATTAATGTGCCAATAGCATTAGGTACTCAGATACAATAAGGGCAGTAAATGTTATTAATGTGCAATAGCATTAGGTACTCAGATACAATAAGGGCAGTAATGTTATTAATGTGCAATAGCATTAGGTACTCGGATACAATAAGGGCAGTAAATGTTATTAATGTGCAATAGCATTAGGTACTCAGATACAAATAAGGCAGTAAATGTTATTAATGTGCAATAGCATTAGGTACTCGGATACAATAAGGGCAGTAAATGTTATTAATGTGCAATAGCATTAGGTACTCGGATACAATAAGGGCAGTAAATGTTATTAATGTGCAATAGCATTAGGTACTCGGATACAATAAGGGCAGTAAATGTTATTAATGTGCAATAGCATTAGGTACTCGGATACAATAAGGCAGTAAATGTTATTAATGTGCAATAGCATTAGGTACTCAGAATACAATAAGGGCAAGTAAATGTTATTAATGTGCAAATAGCATTAGGTACTCAGATACAATAAGGGGCAGTAAGATGTTATTAATGTGCAATAGCATTAGGTACTGAGATACAACTAAGGGCAGTAAATGTTATTAATGTGCAATAGCATTAGGTACTGAGATACAATAAGGACAGTAAATGTTATTAATGTGCAATAGCATTAGGTACTGAGATACAATAAGGGCAGTAAATGTTATTAATGTGCAATAGCATTAGGTACTGAGATACAATAAGGAAGTAAATGTTATTAATGTGCAATAGCATTAGGTACTGAGATACAATAAGGCAGTAAATGTTATTAATGTGCAATAGCATTAGGTACTGAGATACAATAAGGGCAGTAAATGTTATTAATGTGCAATAGCAATAGGTACTGAGATACAATAAGGGCAGTAAAATGTTATTAATGTGCAATAGCATTAGGTACTCAGATACAATAAGGGCAGTAAATGTTATTAATGTGCAATAGCATTAGGTACTGAGATACAATAAGGGCAGTAAATGTTATTAATGTACAATAGCATTAGGTACTCAGATACAATAAGGGTAGTAAATGTTATTAATGTGCAATAGCATTAGGTACTCAGATACAATAAGGGCAGTAAATATTATTAATGTGCAATAGCATTAGGTACTCAGATACAATAAGGGCAGTAAATGTTATTAATGTGCAATAGCATTAAGTACTCGGATACAATAAGGGCAGTAAATGTTATTAATGTGCAATAGCATTAGGTACTCAGATACAATAAGGGCAGTAAATGTTATTAATGTGCAATAGCATTAGGTACTCAGATACAATAAGGGCAGTAAATGTTATTAATGTGCAATAGCATTAGGTACTCGGATACAATAAGGGCAGTAAATGTTATTAATGTGCAATAGCATTAGGTACTCAGATACAATAAGGGCAGTAAATGTTATTAATGTGCAATAGCATTAGGTACTGAGATACAATAAGGACAGTAAATGTTATTAATGTGCAATAGCATTAGGTACTGAGATACAATAAGGGCAGTAAATGTTATTAATGTGCAATAGCATTAGGTACTGAGATACAATAAGGGCAGTAAATGTTATTAATGTGCAATAGCATTAGGTACTCAGATACAATAAGGGCAGTAAATGTTATTAATGTGCAATAGCATTAGGTACTCGGATACAATAAGGGCAGTAAATGTTATTAATGTGCAATAGCATTAGGTACTTGAGATACAATAAGGGCTGTAAATGTTATTAATGTGCAATAGCATTAGGTACTGAGATACAATAAGGGCAGTAAATGTTATTAATGTGCAATAGCATTAGGTACTGAGATACAATAAGGGCAGTAAATGTTATTAATGTGCAATAGCATTAGGTACTCAGATACAATAAGGGCAGTAAATGTTATTAATGTGCAATAGCATTAGGTACTGAGATACAATAAGGGCAGTAAATGTTATTAATGTGCAATAGCATTAGGTACTCAGATACAATAAGGGCAGTAAATGTTATTAATGTGCAAATAGCATTAGGTACTCGGATACAATAAGGGCAGTAAATGTTATTAATGTGCAATAGCATTAGGTACTCAGATACAATAAGGGCAGTAAATGTTATTAATGTGCAATAGCATTAAGTACTGAGATACAATAAGGGCAGTAAATGTTATTAATGTGCAATAGCATTAGGTACTGAGATACAATAACGGGCAGTAAAATGTTATTAATGTGCAATAGCATTAAGTACTGAGATACAATAAGGGCAGTGAATGTTATTAATGTGCAATAGCATTAGGTACTGAGATACAATAAGGACAGTAAATGTTATTAATGTGCAATAGCATTAGGTACTGAGATACAATAAGGGCAGTAAATGTTATTAATGTGCAATAGCATTAGGTACTCAGATACAATAAGGGCAGTAAATGTTATTAATGTGCAATAGCATTAGGTACTGAGATACAATAAGGGCAGTAAATGTTATTAATGTGCAATAGCATTAGGTACTGAGATACAATAAGGGCAGTAAATGTTATTAATGTGCAATAGCATTAGGTACTGAGATACAATAAGTACAGTAAATGTTATTAATGTGCAATAGCATTAGGTACTGAGATACAATAAGTACAGTAAATGTTATTAATGTGCAATAGCATTAGGTACTCAGATACAATAAGGGCAGTAAATGTTATTAATGTGCAATAGCATTAGGTACTGAGATACAATAAGTACAGTAAATGTTATTAATGTGCAATAGCATTAGGTACTCAGATACAATAAGGGCAGTAAATGTTATTAATGTACAATAGCATTAGGTACTCAGATACAATAAGGGTAGTAAATGTTATTAATGTACAATAGCATTAGGTACTCAGATACAATAAGGGTAGTAAATGTTATTAATGTACAATAGCATTAGGTACTCAGATACAATAAGGGCAGTAAATGTTATTAATGTGCAATAGCATTAGGTACTGAGATACAATAAGGGCAGTAAATGTTATTAATGTGCAATAGCATTAGGTACTCAGATACAATAAGGGCAGTAAATGTTATTAATGTGCAATAGCATTAGGTACTGAGATACAATAAGGGCAGTAAATGTTATTAATGTGCAATAGCATTAGGTACTGAGATACAATAAGGGCAGTAAATGTTATTAATGTGCAATAGCATTAGGTACTCAGATACAATAAGGGCAGTAAATGTTATTAATGTACAATAGCATTAGGTACTGAGATACAATAAGGACAGTAAATGTTATTAATGTACAATAGCATTAGGTACTCAGATACAATAAGGGTAGTAAATGTTATTAATGTGCAATAGCATTAGGTACTCAGATACAATAAGGGCAGTAAATGTTATTAATGTGCAATAGCATTAGGTACTCAGATACAATAAGGGCAGTAAATGTTATTAATGTGCAATAGCATTAGGTACTCAGATACAATAAGGGCAGTAAATGTTATTAATGTACAATAGCATTAGGTACTCAGATACAATAAGGGTAGTAAATGTTATTAATGTGCAATAGCATTAGGTACTCAGATACAATAAGGGCAGTAAATGTTATTAATGTGCAATAGCATTAGGTACTGAGATACAATAAGGGCAGTAAATGTTATTAATGTGCAATAGCATTAGGTACTGAGATACAATAAGGGCAGTAAATGTTATTAATGTGCAATAGCATTAGGTACTGAGATACAATAAGGGCAGTAAATGTTATTAATGTGCAATAGCATTAGGTACTGAGATACAATAAGGGCAGTAAATGTTATTAATGTGCAATAGCATTAGGTACTGAGATACAATAAGGGCAGTAAATGTTATTAATGTGCAATAGCATTAGGTACTGAGATACAATAAGGGCAGTAAATGTTATTAATGTGCAATAGCATTAAGTACTCGGATACAATAAGAGAGGCATTCTCTTTGTTTTTTTTATAAAGTATTTTATTATTCACACCAGTAATTTTCATTGTCACTCTCCCTTCCATTATTGACCATTTTTTCTTTCCCTTACTTTCTAACACTGTATATATTTTTTATCATTGCTAGGGATGTGCATTTGTAAATGAAAACAAATATCCAAATGAATGCACCAGGAAAAATTGAAAGAAAGCGAACAAATACTGACGAAATTCATCAATATTCATATGTTTTGTTTTAATGAACTTTATAGGGGTACAATACTTACCCTAACGTGCTCTGGAGAGCGCACTTACCTGGTCCTCTTCTTGCCAGAGCCTCGGCCGCGCTAACAGAGGCTTAATGTGCTCGGCTCCCAGGACCTGCACTAACTCTTCCGCCTGTTATTGCGGCTGGGACTCTGGCAAGAAGAGCGTGTTAGGGTCCCTATTGTAGCTACAGGTGAACTTTTCTCCTGTAGCGTTGAAACATTTACATTAGTTTTAACAAAAATGAATGTAAATAATTAAATAAAATTCAGTATTCTTTTTGTTTTAAAGAGAGAGTAAAGTCAAAATTAAACTTTCATGATTCAGATAGGGCAGCAATTTTAAACAACTTTCCATTTCACTTTTATCATCACATTTGCTTTGTTCTCTTGGTATTCTTTGTTGAAAGCTAAACTGAGTTAGCCTCATATGCTAATTTCTAAGCCCTTGAAGGCTGCCCCTTATTTCAATGCATTTGGCAGTTTTTCATAGCTAGAGGGCTTTATTTCATGTGTGCCATACAGATAACATTGTGACCACACCCATGGAGTTACAAATGAGAGGGTACTGATTGGCTAAATGCAAGTCTGTCAAAAGAACTGAAATAAGGGGGCAAAAGTATATTAATATAATCGTGTTGGTTATGAAAAACAGGGGAATAGGTAATAAAGGGATTATCTATCTTTTTAAACAATAACAATTTTGGAGTAGACTGTCCCTTTAAACTAAATAATACCGAATATTGCAGCCAATTAATATTTGTCCCCAAATATTCGGAACAAATATTTTATCCACACAAGTCTAGTCATTGCTCTTATTTTCAGTTATCATGATCAGTATAACACTTACAAAATTTGAATTGGACATATGCATAGACAAACATTTTTTTGGGGTGAATCAGTTGTCACGGAAACCTTTTGCCGTGATTAATTCATGGGGTTGTTAGATTCAGTCAACTTTTGACAACATTATTTGGTTACATTTGTTAACCCCTTATTTAATATGAGGAACATCTTTAGGGAAGAAGAGGAGAAGCTGGATAGTATTTTAAACTTAAATAAAAGTAAAGTAGTAGCTAGTGTTAATGCTACAAGCCAGCAGCAGCATTTTTTTAAAAATGTATTTTATTTCATTAACAGGGTCAGGATGTTTTTGCATTCAATCAAATCTGAATGCACATCTAATAATTTTATATTTACATTGAGTCATTGGCCTCTATCAAGCTGTCAACCGCAAATCCGCTGGAATTCTGCAGCGTATTTGTGGCGATCCTGATTCGCCTTATTTATGAAACGCTACAGACCGGCAAAAGTAGAATTTAGTGACGTAACATACGATCCGCCGGTCTCAGTCCGACACAGATAGATGCTTACGCAAGTTCGGCACAATCTGACTACTTTTGCTAGTTATCAAATAACTAGAAGGTACGCTCGGCACTTTTCCAGCCCAGCGTACCTGGTTTTCAATCCGCCGCCTTGGAGGCCGCGGATACCATAGGAATCAATGGGAGTTGGAAAGCAGCGAGAGCTCATGTTCGCTGCTGCCTGATATCCCATTGATTCCTATGGTAATGTCTACACCTAACACCTTAACATGTACACAGAGTCTAAACACCCCTAATCTGCCCCCCCTACACCGCCGCAACCTACATTATACTTATTAACCCCTAAACCACCGCTCCCGGACACCGCCGCAACTCAATAAAGTGTTTAACCCCTAAACCACAGCTCCCGGACACCGCTCCCGGACACCGCCGCAACTCAATAAAGTGTTTAACCCCTAAACCACAGCTCCCGGACCCTGCCGCAACTCAATAAAGTGTTTAACCCCTAAACCGCCGCCCCCAGAGCCCACCGCCACCTACATTATATTTATTAACCCCTAATCTGCCCCCCCTACACCACCGCCACTATATTAAATGTATTAACCCCTAAACCTAAGTCTAACCCTAACACCCACTATCTTAAATATAATTTAACTAAATCGAAATAAATTATTCCTATTTAAAACTAAATACTTACTTATAAAATAAACCCTAAGCTAGCTACAATATAACTAATAGTTACATTTGTATCTAGCTTAGGGTTTATATTTATTTTACAGGCAAGTTTGTATTTATTTTAACTAGGTAAAATAGTTATTAAATAGTTAATAACTATTTAATAACTTCCTAGTTAAAATAAATACAAAAGTACCTGTAAAATAAAACCTAACCTAAGTTACAATTACACCTAACACTACACTATAATTAAATTAATTCCCTACATTAACTACAATTAACTAAAATTAAATAAAATTATCTAAAGTACAAAAAAACAAAACACTAAATTACAGAAAATAATAAAATAATTACAAGTTTTTTTAAACTAATTACACCTAATCTAATCCCCCTAATAAAATAAAAAAGCCCCCACAAAATAATAAAAAGCCCTATCCTATACTAAATTACGAATAGCCCTTAAAAGGGCCTTTAGCGGGGCATTGCCCCAAAGTAATCAGCTCTTTTACCTGTAAAAAAAGTACAATACCCCCCACCAACATTAAAACCCATCACCCACACACCCAACCCTACTCTAAAACCCACCCAACCCCCCCTTAATAAAACCTAACACTAACCCCTTGAAGATCACCCTACCTTGAGAAGTCTTCACCCAAACGGGCCGAAGTCCTCCACAAAGCCGGGCGAAGTGGTCCTCCAGACGGGCAGAAGTCTTCATCCAAGCCGGCCAGAAGAGGTCCTCCAGATGGGCAAAAGTCTTCATCCAGACGGCATCTTCTATCTTCATCCATCCGGCGCGGAGCGGCTCCATCTTCAAGACATCCGACATGGAGCATCCTCTTCCAATGACATCCGACGACTGAATGACGGTTCCTTTAAATGACGTCATACAAGATGGCGTCCCTTGAATTCCAATTGGCTGATAGAATTCTATCAGCCAATCAGAATTAAGGTAGGAAAAATCCTATTGGCTGATGCAATCAACCAATAGGATTGAAGTTCAATCCGGCTTCGTGGAGGACTTCGGCCCAGTTGGGTGAAAACTTCTCAAGGTAGGGTGATCTTCAAGGGGTTAGTGTTAGGTTTTATTAAGGGTGGATTGGGTTGGTTTTAGAGTAGGGATGCCCCGCAAAAAGCCCTTTTAAGGGATATTCATAATTTTGTATAGGGTAGGGCATTTTATTATTTTGGGGGGCTTTTTTATTTTATTAGGGGAATTAGATAGGTGTAATTAGTTTAAAAAACTTGTAATTATTTTATTTTCTGTAATTTAGTGGGTTTTTTTTGTACTTTAGATAATTTTATTTAATTGTAGTTAATTGTAGTTAATGTAGGTAATTAATTTAATTATAGTGTAGTGTTAGGTGTAATTTTAACTTAGGTTAGGTTTTATTTTACAGGTACTTTTGTATTTTTTTTTAACTAGGAAGTTATTAAATAGTTAATAACTATTTAATAACTATTGTACCTAGATAAAATAAATACAAAGTTGCCTGTAAAATAAAAATAAATCCTAAGATAGCTACAATGTAACTATTAGTTATATTATAGCTAGCTTAGGGTTTATTTTCTAGGTAAGTATTTAGTTTTAAATAGGAATAATTTATTTCGATTTAGTTTAATTATATTTAAGTTAGTGGGTGTTAGGGTTAGTGTTAGACTTAGGTTTAGGGGTTAATACATTTAATATAGTGGCGGCGGTGTAGGGGGGAGATTAGGGGTTAATAAATATAATGTAGGTGGCAATGGGGTCTGTGAGCGGCGGTTTAGGGGTTAATACATTTTTTAGCGTTGCGGTGGGTTCCAGGAGCAGTGGTTTAGGGGTTAAACAATTTATTTAGTTGCGGCGGGGTCCGTGAGCGGCGGTTTAGGGGTTAATACATTTTTTAGAGTTGCGGTGGGCTCCGGGAGCAGCGGTATAGGGGGTAAACAGTATAGTATAGTGTAGGTGCTTAATGACAGGGTACCAATAAAGCTGAAAAAAGCCGAAGAGCAGCAAGATCGATGACTGTTAGTTAACAACAGTCCGCTGCTCATCGCCTCAACTTTGGAGAACGTATTCAGGTCCGCGGCAGTGATGTTAGGTGAACTTAGGTGAGCGTATTGGTGTCGTCAAATGCAGGTAAGTTGACAGCTTGATAAGTAGGGGCCATAGTCATTACCCTTTTGGGTTTTTCTCACCTATGCATATTTTATTTTATTCCTGCTTTTCCACGTTGTCTGAGAACCATGCTACACTACCTTTCTTTCACATTTGTGTGTGTCATTTCTCAATCACATTTTTGTGTTTTTTAAGCACTTACATTGACTGACAGCGAATAAGCTGATTACTACCATTTAGTCAACTATGGATCTTGGCTCTGTTATAAGTAAGGTACAGAGAGGGAGAATTTGAAGACACAGTTTCCATCATTGTACAGGCAAATATATCTGTACAACAATATATACAATATTCTAAAATGTGTTTGTAGATGATTACATTTATTTGACTTTCTCAGTAAAATATCTAACAAGGACACACATTACCAAGTTACATTTATATTATATTGTTACCACAGTGTTAAGCAACTTAAATCTATAAACGTGTTAATATTCTGTGTGTTGCAGCCATTACAGAGGGAGCAGTCGCTGTGCAGTGTTGGAGGGTATGAAATTCAATATCAGATTTCTGAGAATGCGAGATGGTCAATATACATTGGAAACATCACAAAATACACATTTACTTTATCAAGCGACATCCTTACAGTTACGGTTGTAGCCATCAACTCGCTTGGATATTCTGCCTTGAATAACAAATTAACGTTTTCACATGAAATGAGTAAAGGTAATTATTATTATCATGATATATTCCAGATCAGGTCTATGTAATAAGAGATGTTTACTTCTGAGCTGATGGATGAGTTCCCCACCCCATGTTTATATTAAGACATTATTAATAGGCTAATGATTGTGTTTATCACAATTAAGGACAAATACATAAACTCATTACCTAACAGCATCTGAACCATTGGGCTAATATTATAGGAGCTGTAAATACAGTAGATTTGCATAAACAACAAACGCATGATAACAAGACAATGCAATAGCACTTAGGGGCCCATTTATGAAGCTGAGAATGCAGCGGATTCCGTGTGAGCCTTCAGGTTTTAAGACCGCTGCTCCTTAACTCGTCTGCCACCTCTGAGGTGACGGACAGCAATCATGATGATTGATACCCCCTGCTAGCAGACGATTGGCCGCGAATGTGCAGGGGGCAGCATTGCACAAGCGTTTTACATGAAATGCTTGTGCCATGTTAAATGCTGACAGTGTATGCTGTCGCCATTTATCGATGTCGGGCGAATCGGCCCCTTAGTCTGAACTTCAATTGAGTAGTAGTTTTTATTCTGAAAAATCTCAAACTTATGTGTATTTCCACTCCCTCCTGTATCATGTGACAGCCATCAGCCAATCACAAATGCATATACCTATATTCTGGGAATTCATGCATAGTTGGAGCTGGTGACTCATAGCGTAAATATACAAAGACTGTGCACATTTTGTTAATGGAAGTACATTGCATCTGACAGTGCGGATCAGGTCCGCCAGACCTCGCTGAATGCGGAGAGCAATACGCTCTCCGTATTCAGCATTGCACCAGCAGCTCACAAGAGCTGCTGGTGCAACGCCACCCCCCTGCAGACTCGCGGCCAATAGGCTGCCAGCAGGGGGGGCATCAATCAACCTGATCGTACTCGATCGGGTTGACTTGCGGCGATTCCTGTCCACCTGCTCAGAGCAGGCGGACAGGGTTATGGAGCAGCGGTCTTTAGACCGCTGCTTCATAACTGCTGTTTCTGGTGAGTCTGAAGATTCGCCAGAAACACGGGCCCACAAGCTTCATTCGGAGATGATAGGTCCCATCATATAAAGCTACTTAAAGGGATGGTACATCTTGTTTTTATTTTAGTTATGGGTAATGAATATACTTTCCTTATTTATTTTCTCCCCTTTTCATGTGTTTTAGCTATAAACATTTGTGAATTTTCTATTCTCAAAACTTGTAATGCACCCTGCTGACTCCTCAAGGCTAACTCTGCTACATATATTTCCCTAACTGGCAAAACAGGGCTTTTGATAATAAAACTATGACCAGTCCAGCCTTGTTGTCTGTAGACTAAAGCCCAGATTGGCTCCTCCAAATAAGGCAAATTGTGGGACGACTTTGGCTATTAAAAAGGATGTTAGTCTCTTTATAAGCTAAGCAACACAACAGACGTTTTGTCATTTCAAGGTGTTTACTGTGTCTCTGTGATTTCTAATTGATTGGAAGCCACGGCCTAATTCACACAGGGCAGAATGCTGAGTGTTGTTGGAAATCCAAGGAATAACACTTTTCTTTAAATGAATTAGAATGAGCTATGATTTGAAAACCCCATGTGGTCGCATAGTCTTCCTATGGATTACAATAGACATATATAGGCAGGCTAAGGAGTGTGCACATGTTTTGAGCACTATTGGCATTATTTACAATGCAGCTGTGAAGCGCCTTTGGCTGTAGACTTGCAGCCCATAGTTACTATAACTATAAAGTGCACTTTCTCATTCCCCCTGGACTTCTACAACTGGGGTGACTGACATTACCTGCTCGCTCGCGATTGCCCGCATGCAAGCAGGGGGCAGCATTGCACAAGCATTGCAATGATAAATGCCAGACGGACAGGGGCAGAGATGTCTGCCTGTGTCTATCCAGGGGTTAATAAATGGAGGCCTATATGTATAACATTTCTAACTGCTGCCTATAGTGATCTACACGTGCACGCTCCTTAGCCTTCCTAGGTATATTCTGCAATAAAGAATTAAAAAATAAATGTGATAGAGATAAATTATTATTATGTTTTCCTTTAGATTACAGGAGTCATGAAAATGTTGTTCTGATATTCACGTCCCTTTAAGCAAAACTTTTAAGTCTAGCAATAACATTTAATCCAATATCCGCAACAGAATGAACCCGCTTGTTTCTTTGCATGGCAGAACATAACAAAACGTTATCTAATTGGATATGGAAAGATCTATGGATATATATGCAGCGAAAACTAATTTCAATAAAATGATTAACCTGAAAGACAAGTGGTTGGGTAATTGGTGGCATAAGTACACAAACATCTGTCACACAGTTTTATTTCTGTTACCAGTAGCAAAGCTTTGTACAGAAGCACGGAATTCTTTTCTTGCACGTTTACAGCATTGTATAGTAAAGGAACATTCTAGTATAAAAATAAAACGATTTGTTTTTCTAATCAAATACCTTAATTTTACTATGGCTCAGAATACAAGTGGAGCGCCGGGTGCGTTATCAATATTGCTGTCCCATGCTAAAATTAGCGTGCAAATTCATGATACAAGTACATGTTAAAACTAAATTGCCAGAGAAAGTTTAGCGCCATTCCTTTAGTGCACCCTGTGATCGTGCTAAACATCGCTCATATTATAAGTTGAAAGTTATGGGCTGTACTTGTCATGGGACCAGGGATGCCTCCTTACCTTTTCACCAGTGGGTAAGGCAGAGGGCACCGTCGCATGTTTGTGCGGGCTCATGCGCCTTAGCGTGTGCGCGGTTGACGTCACAGGTGCTTTCCATTGGCTTTGGGAATTTTTGTGACACGCCTCTCTCTGCCTTCTCATTGGGTTCTAGGTATCTGATGCTGTCACTGTCTTGGATACAGGGGCGTTCTTGGGCACTGTTAGGTTTAAATTCCAGTCTGAGCCCTGGCTTGTTGCTGAGTTATTTTGCCAGTTTATCTGCATAACTAAGCGTTGTATTTTCTCTGTTCCTATTCCCTTTCCTCTGATATTGGATTTCCTGGTTTTGACCCCTGGCCTGACTCCCGTTTATGATACTTGCTGCCTGGACCGATTTATATTATCCTAAATATGCCTTTTTTGGATCTTCCTTGTCTGTACCTTGCTTTGGATTTGTGTGCTTCTTGCCATAGGGTTTCTCCTCCTGCACACAGGGTAGCCCTGCTCCCTGACATAATAACTCAGCCTATCATGGAACCCGCAAGAGCAGCCGACACTGTAGCGTCCCTTTCCCAACAGTTGGTGGTTATAGCGCAAACTCTTCAGGACTTACAAGCCAGTTTTGAATCACTGTTACAGCAAGTGGGAATTCAGGTACAATGCACTACTGCTGCTCCTTCCACAGCCCCACCTACTAGGTAGGAGGTTATTACTGTAAGGCCGCTCCTCGGGTTCCGGCATCGCCGCACGTCCTGTCTTTCCTGATGCCGGTCTGGATCTCACCTGTGCTCTCCTTGTCACGAAACCTGCATCTATGTAAGTACCTCAGTTGCTCTCATCTTTGCCCAAGTATAGATTTTACTGTGTGTGCTCCTAGGTGCTTTATTACTTGTATTGCTGAATTGTCTTATCGTTACTGAACTCTGTCTGTCTTACCACTCTGCCTGTTTAACCCTTGAATTGCTGGATTGCCTTATTGCTGAACTCTGTCTGACCACTCTGCCTGTTTAACCCTTGAATTGCTGGATTGCATCATCATTACTGAACTCTGCCTGTCTGACCACTCTGCCTGTTTAACCCTTGAATTGCTGGATTGCCTTATCATTGCTGAACTCTGCCTGTCTGACCACTCTGCTTGTTTAACCCTTGAATTGCTGGATTGCCTCATCATTACTGAACTCTGCCTGTCTGACCTTACTATTGGTTTACCCCTGAACTGCTAAACTGCTGGATTGTAATCTGTGAAGAAAATCACAAAGAGAGAGGGCGCCTCCTAGTGCAACTCTGTGGGAATGGTTGTAATCACAGGTCAGGTAGATAGTATAATACTCACAAAATGAGCAGCACCCATGTGCTAATTGATGCAGGCTGGGGAATTAACAGTGACCCAGCTACACTGATCCTGCGACAGGATGTTGGATCCAGGGAACAAGAAAAGCTCAGGCTTCCAAAGCGTAGTTAAAAAGTAATTTATTAAAAGTGAGGATGTATACAATATATCCAAACCATAAGAATAACAACAAATGTTTTAATAACAGTTGCAACGCGTTTCTCAGCCAGACTGGCTGTTTCATCAGGCACACTTAGGTGTTGGCAACAGTTTGGATAAACTGCTGGATTACCTTTGTTGCTGACCTCTGCCTGTTCCTGACCATTCTATTAGTTTACCCCTGTACTGCTATTCTGCTGTTGCCAAACTCAGCCAGTCTCTGACCATTCTCTGCCTTAACCTTATTGCCGTGAAGAACTACCCTGTCTACCATGAGGACTGCTTACCTAATTTCTTAAACTCACTTTGTTCTGGGATATTTCCTTATCCTTCCACTTAACGCCGGGATAAGAAGACTACTGGGCAAGTTTGGTCGGATAGGGAAATATCCCATGAGCATTACATTATACTTGGGCCATGGACCCAAATGAGGTAGCAAGAGCAGTCTCTTCAGGGACAGACCCTAGGAACCCACGCCATACACTTATAGAATGTGGCTTCTAAACTAGAGGCTATATTAGCTATGCTCTCCTAACTGGTTGTAGAGAAAAACACTGCTCCTGTTATTACACAGCCAGCCCCTGCTGCTAGTGCTGCAACTTCCCCCCTTTGTTCTGGAAGTATACCCCGGATACCGTTGCCTGACAAGTATCATGGTACTACCGACTGTAGGGGTTTTCTCAACCAGTGCTACACTTCCGCAATGATCCTCACACCTTCCAGACTCATCAGTCAAAGGTCACTTTTATCATTTCTTTATTGAAAGTCAAGGCCCTAGCCTTGGTCACTCCCCTTTTGGAACAGAGTGCTCAACTCCTGAACGATGCTGATGCCTTAATTTCTGCATTATCTTCTGTATTTGGCACCTTAGGCTGCACTTCTGCTGCAGAGTACTCTCTTTTGGATCTCCGCCAGAGCAATAGATCTGTGGCACAATATGCCATTGAATTTCGCACCTTGGCACATGAGACCAGTTGAGATGGCAGTGCTCTCAAAGTGGCCTTTGTATCAGTTTGGATTCTCACTTTCAGGAGAGATAAGCTGAGAGAGAGAGAGAGAACATGCAGAATCCTTCCCTCTCATCCTCCTACTCGTCCAGTCTCTAGACTATCCTCTAGCCCTTCAGCACCTCCATTTACCTCTGAAGAGGAAGCCATGGATCTCTCTTCCCTTAAGGCCTCTGAATCTGAAAGACAGAGAAGAAGGAGATTGAGACTGTGTTTCTATTGTGGTTCTAATTCACACCAACTCAAGAATTGTGATATACTGCTGGGAAAAGCCAACGCTTAGAGGATAACAGTGGGGTATCTCTAAGCGTGGCCACTACTAAATCCCCTCACTCTTCTTGGATCCTGGTAACTGTTACCCTTACCTTTCTTCAGAATTCTGTCCATGCTCAAGTCTTTATTGATTCAGGAGCAGCTGGACATTTTCTGGATCACCGTTTCATGATTCACGCAGGGTTGCCGCCTCTTCAGAAAAAACAATGTCTTAAATAACTACTCTGGATGGCAATCCACTTGGATCAGGTTTAATACCCTTAACCATGACTGTGGGAGTCCTACATACCGAACAATTGCAGTTCACTGTCATTCATTCTCCGGCACAACCGGTTATCCTTGGTCTTCCTTGGCTACGTAAAACACAATATTCAGTTCGACTGGACTGAGGGACAGTTGGCCTCCTGGGGTAAATCCTGTTTTCACTCCTGCCTGGCAAAAGTTACTCCACTGCATCACGTCGCTATAGCCAGCCTTCAGACCGCTTATAATTTTCCCTCAGTATATGCAGAATTTACAGATATTTTTGAAAAGAAAGCAGCTGATGTGCTGCCACCTGACCGTCCTTACAACTGCAAAATTTACCTTTTTTCCTGGAGCTCCACTTCCTAAAGGGAGGACTTATCCACTCTCCAAAGCCATGGAGGAATATATCCAAGAAAACCAAGCTAAAGGCTTTATTCGCCCTTCCTCCTCTCCTGCCAGGGCTGGCTTCAACCTTGTTCCAAATTATGACCTCTGTACATTGGTCCTTAAAAAGTCCTCAAAAGACTTTCTCCTGTTGCCTACAGAGTGACCTTGCCTAAGACCTTGCACATTCACATCTCCCTGCTCAAACCCTACATAACGAGTAAATATACTCGACTCAGACGTTCTTCTTCTCCACTCATGATTCAAGGGGAACCGGAGTATGAGGTTGCTAGGATCCTGGACTCCAGAATTAAACGTAGGCAGCTCCAATACCTCGTTCACTAGAAGGGTTACTTTGTGGTGGATCGATCCTGGGTCCCTGCCCTTGATGTGCATGCTCCATCTTTGGTCTTTAAATTCCATGCTACTCATCCTTTGAAACAGACTCTGGTTCCTGGAGGGAATCCTTGAGTAAGGGGCTACGTCACGCCGCTCCTCGGGTTCAGGCCACCTCTCTCATCCGTTATGGCCATTGCCATGGACATGGCGGTTGCTTCAGGTGCACAGCGATGATATCATCGCTGCACGTCCTGTCTTTCCTGATTCCGGTCCGGATCTCACCTGTGCTCTCCTTGGCGTGAATTCTGCAACTATGTAAGTACCTCAGTTGCTCTCATCTTTGCCCAAGTATAGGTGTTACTGTGTGTGCTCCTAGGTGCTTTATTAATTGTATTGCTGGATTGCCTTATAGTTGCTGAATTCTGCCTGTCTGACCACCCTGCCTTTTTAACCCTTGAATTGCTAAACTGCCTATCATTACTGAACTCTGCCTGTCTGACCTTTCTATTGGTTTACCCCGGAACTGCTAAACTGATGGATTACCCTTTGTTGCTGACCTCTGCCTGTTCCTGACCATTCTATTAGTTTACCCCTGTACTGCTATTTTGTTGGATTGCCTTTCTGTTGCTGCCAGTCTCTGACCATTCTCTGCCTTAATCTTATTGTCGTGAAGGACTACCCTTTCTACCGTGAGTATTGGTTACCTCATTTCTTAAACTCACTTTGTTCTGGGATATTCCCTTATCCTTCCACTTGACGCCGGGATAAGAAGACTACTGGCCAAGTTTGGTCTGATAGGGAAATATCTCATGAGCATTACACTGACGAGTGAACCAGCAATTGCTTTACCCTAAACATTTTCTGGGGATTGCAAGACATACTGAGCTTTCATCACTTCCTGTGAATTGTTATATTCTTTGAAACCCCGTGCCTATGCCACCATTTATATTAAGGTGCGTACTGCAATTTGGTTACTCATGGGCCCTCCTCAAACATGGGCACATAAACTCTTGCACAGTGACCATCGAGCTCTCAATACCTAGGAATCATTTATCACTGCTATGAATGTCCGCTATGATATTCCTCTATGCTCTGCTACTGCTCGTGGCACCTTACGATCTTTGCAACAGGGACGGAGACCAGTGGAGGACTACATTACTGAGTTAAGGGAGGTGCCCTCTGACACCGCATTTGACGATGTGGCTCTCATTGATCAGTTTTGCATCAGTCTTTCTGACCAACGTAAAGAGGAACTAGCCCAGATTGGAGTTCCTGCTACCCTAGAAGAATTAATTGTAGCAGTGACTCAATTCGATCGCCACTTTCGTGAAAGGAGGCAGGAGAGACAGAATGTCATGCTACTATTGCCTAGATGATCAGACTACTATCCTCCCCCAATTCCTGTAATGTCACCTGCTGCTGAAACTCCAGAACCTATGCAGATTGGGCTGGTTCATGGACCTCTATCTGCAGTAGAAAGAGCCAGAAGACAGAATCTCCATCTTTGTCTATTCTGTGCCAAGCCTGGTCATGTTTTAAAAAACTGTCCCATTAGACTAGTAACGGGCATGTTAGCAGCCTAGGCTACCTGTCTTAATTTGCCCATTTACAATTCCTCTTCTCACTTTGTCATTTCTGTTTTCCTGGAGCTGGATGAGAACGTCATTGAACTTTCTGCTATCATAGATTCTGGTGCCAGCAGCTGTTTTTTGGATGTCAACCTAGCCTCCAAATTATGCATTCCTATTCGACAGAATAATCTACCTTCACTGCTTCATATGGTGGATGGCAGTACTTTAGACACTTTAGGTCCAGTTACCCAAGAATCATACCCAATGGTTCTTCGTATTGGAACTCGGCATCAGGAGATTGTCATCTGGGATACTGTTCTGTCACCTTTATTTCCTGTCATGTTGGGTATTACATGGCTACGCAAACATAACCCACAGATCAAATGGATTAACGGCAACTATCATTTAAGTCTCTTCACTGTTTGCCTACTGCCTAATATCAAACCCACCACCCTCTTGGTTACACGTTGTAGACCAGATAACAGTACACATACATACATACATACATACATACATACATAAAAAGGCACATGCTGTAGAACATATAACAGTTCACATACACACATAGGCACACGCTGTAGAACATATAACAGTACACATACATACATAGGCACACGCTGTAGAACAGATAACAGTACACATACATACATAGGCACACGCTGTAGAACAGATAACAGTACACATACATACAAAGGCACACACTGTAGAACAGATAACAGTACACATACATACATAGGCACACGCTGTAGAACATATAACAGTTCACATACACACATAGGCACACGCTGTAGAACATATAACAGTACACATACATACATAGGCACACGCTGTAGAACATATAACAGTTCACATACACACATAGGCACACACTGTAGAACAGATAACAGTACACATACATACATAGGCACATGCTGTAGAACAGATAACAGTACACATACATACATAGGCACACGCTGTAGAACAGATAACAGTACACATACATACATAGGCACACGCTGTAGAACATATAACAGTTCACATACACACATAGGCACACGCTGTAGAACATATAACAGTACACATACACACATAGGCACACGCTGTAGAACAGATAACAGTACACATACATACATAGGCACATGCTGTAGAACAGATAACAGTACACATACATACATAGGCACACGCTGTAGAACAGATAACAGTACACATACATAGGCACACGCTGTAGAACAGATAACAGTACACATACATACATAGGCACACGCTGTAGAACAGATAACAGTACACATAAATACACAGGCACACGCTGTAGAACAGATAACAGTACACATACACACATAGGCACACGCTGTAGAACAGATAACTACACATACATACATAGGCACACGCTGTAGAACAGATAACAGTACACATACATAGGCACACGCTGTAGAACAGATAACAGTACACATACATAGGCACACGCTGTAGAACAGATAACAGTACACATACATACATAGGCACACGCTGTAGAACAGATAACAGTACACATACATACATAGGCACACGCTGTAGAACAGATAACAGTACACATACATAGGCACACGCTGTAGAACAGATAACAGTACACATACATAGGCACACGCTGTAGAACAGATAACAGTACACATACATACATAGGCACACGCTGTAGAACAGATAACAGTACACATACATACATAGGCACACTCTGTAGAACAGGTAACAGTACACATACATACATAGGCACACGCTGTAGAACAGATAACAGTACACATACATACATAGGCACACGCTGTAGAACAGATAACAGTACACATACACACATAGGCACACGCTGTAGAACAGATAACAGTACACATAGGCACACGCTGTAGAACAGATAACAGTACACATACATACATAGGCACACGCTGTAGAACAGATAACAGTACACATACATACATAGGCACACGCTGTAGAACAGATAACAGTACACATACATACATAGGCACACGCTGTAGAACAGATAACAGTACACATACATACATACATAGGCACACACTGTAGAACAGATAACAGTGCACATACATACATAGGCACACGCTGTAGAACAGATAACAGTACACATACATACATAGGCACACGCTGTAGAACAGATAACAGTACACATACATACATAGGCACACGCTGTAGAACAGATAACAGTACACATACTTACATAGGCACACGCTGTAGAACAGATAACAGTGCACATACATACATACATAGGCACACGCTGTAGAACAGATAACAGTACACACACATACATACATACATAGGCACACGCTGTAGAACAGATAACAGTACACATACATACATAGGCACACTCTGTAGAACAGATAACAGTACACATACATACATAGGCACACGCTGTAGAACAGATAACAGTACACATACATACATAGGCACACACTGTAGAACAGATAACAGTACACATACATAGGCACACGCTGTAGAACAGATAACAGTACACACACATACATAGGCACACGCTGTACAACAGATAACAGTACACATACATAGGCACACGCTGTAGAACAGATAACAGTACACATACATACATAGGCACACGCTGTAGAACAGATAACAGTACACATACATACATACGCACATGCTGTAGAACAGATAACAGTACACATACATACATAGGCACACGCTGTAGAACAGATAACAGTACACATACATACATACATAGGCACACGCTGTAGAACAGATAACAGTACACATACATACATAGGCACACGCTGTAGAACAGATAACAGTACACATACATACATAGGCACACGCTATAGAACAGATAACAGTACACATACATACATACGCACATGCTGTAGAACAGATAACAGTACACATACATACATAGGCACACGCTGTAGAACAGATAACAGTACACATACATACATACATAGGCACACGCTGTAGAACAGATAACAGTACACATACATACATAGGCACACGCTGTAGAACAGATAACAGTACACATACATACATAGGCACACGCTATAGAACAGATAACAGTATACATACATACATAGGCACACGCTGTAGAACACATAACAGTACACATACATAGGCACACGCTGTAGAACAGATAACAGTACACATACATACATAGGCACACGCTGTAGAACAGATAACAGTACACATACATACATACATAGGCACACGCTGTAGAACAGATAACAGTACACATACATACATAGGCACATGCTGTAGAACAGATAACAGTACACATACATACATAGACACACGCTGTAGAACAGATAACAGTACTCATACATACATAGGCACACGCTGTAGAACAGATAACAGTACACATACATACATAGGAACATGCTGTAGAACAGATAACAGTACACACACATACATAGGCACACGCTGTAGAACAGATAACAGTACACATACATACATAGGCACACGCTGTAGAACAGATAACAGTACACATACATACATAGGCACACGCTGTAGAACAGATAACAGTACACATACATACATAGGCACACGCTGTAGAACAGATAACAGTACACATACATAGGCACACGCTGTAGAACAGATAACAGTACACATACATACATAGGCACACGCTGTAGAACAGATAACAGTACACATACATACATAGGCACACGCTGTAGAACAGATAACAGTACACATACATACATAGGCACACGCTGTAGAACAGATAACAGTACACATACATAGGCACACGCTGTAGAACAGATAACAGTACACATACATACATAGGCACACGCTGTAGAACAGATAACAGTACACATACATACATAGGCACACGCTGTAGAACAGATAACAGTACACATACATACATACATAAGCACACGCTGTAGAACAGATAACAGTACACATACATACATACATAGGCACACGCTGTAGAACAGATAACAGTACACATACATACATACATAAGCACATGCTGTAGAACAGATAACAGTACACATACATACATACATACATAAGCACACGCTGTAGAACAGATAACAGTACACATACATAGGCACACGCTGTAGAACAGATAACAGTACACATACATACAAAGGCACACGCTGTAGAACAGATAACAGTACACATACATACATAGGCACACGCTGTAGAACAGGTAACAGTACACATACATACATAGGCACACGCTGTAGAACAGATAACAGTACACATACATAGGCACACGCTGTAGAACAGATAACAGTACACACACATACATAGGCACACGCTGTAGAACAGATAACAGTACACATACATACATAAGCACACGCTGTAGAACAGATAACAGTATACATACATACATAGGCACACGCTGTAGAACAGATAACAGTACACATACATACATAGGCACACGCTGTAGGACAGATAACAGTACACATACATACATACATAGGCACACGCTGTAGAACAGATAACAGTACACATACATACATAGGCACACGCTGTAGAACAGGTAACAGTACACATACATACATAGGCACACGCTGTAGAACAGATAACAGTACACATACATAGGCACACGCTGTAGAACAGATAACAGTACACACACATACATAGGCACACGCTGTAGAACAGAAAAACAAACACACAACTTATATAATCCTACAAGTTCTTTTTATTTTCAGCAGTGAGCTGGCACTGAGCCTTACAGCATTTTGGTTCTTACAGGATAGTATAAGAGAAATTAACCCTTTCTACATGAATGATTTTATATACTCTATCACAGAGATCCATAATGAAGTCTAATTATAGAAAGTGGTTTTCTGTGCCATTGTATATTTCATATAGAAGCAGCAGATGTGATGTTTACACTTTGTAATGAGAATATATCATTTATCTTCCAGTGAATATCGTGCAGACTTTCCGTGTATACCTTATAAACAGTAGCTGTGCAGTAGCGGTCTGGACTCTCTTACCAAGTGTTTCTAACCCGTCAGAACTGGTTGTCGAATGGCAGAACTTGAGAGAAGATCCAATCAAGTGGATATTTGTTCCTTCTAACATCAGCAGATATTACATTAATGGTAAGCAGTTTTGTATAAACATATAGGCCTAGATTACAAGTGGAGCACAAACATATTAGAGCTATTGGGTCCTAACACTGCTCAAGTTAAATAAATAGCTCTCTTGTTCTTGCACTCCTATTACAGTTAAATCAATAGCCCTTTTTTTTTATTGCACTCATATTACAGTTAAATCAATAGCCCTCTTGTTATTGCACTCCTATTACAGTTAAATAAATAGCTCTCTTGCTATTGTACTCCTATTACAGTTAAATCAATAGCCCTCTTGTTATTGCACTCATATTACAGTTAAATCAATAGCCCTCTTGTTATTGCACTCATATTACAGTTAAATCAATAGCCCTCTTGTTATTGCACTCATATTACAGTTAAATCAATAGCCCTCTTGTTATTGAACTCATATTACAGTTAAATCAATAGCCCTCTTGTTATTGCACTCATATTACAGTTAAATCAATAGCCCTCTTGTTATTGCACTCCTATTACAGTTAAATCAATAGCCCTCTTGTTATTGCACTCCTATTACAGTTAAATCAATAGCCCTCTTGTTCTTGCACTCATATTAGTTAAATCAATAGCCCTCTTGTTATTGCACTCATATTACAGTTAAATCAATAGCCCTCTTGTTATTGCACTCCTATTACAGTTAAATCAATAGCCCTCTTGTTATTGCACTCCTATTACAGTTAAATCAATAGCCCTCTTGTTATTGCACTCATATTACAGTTAAATCAATAGCCCTCTTGTTATTGCACTCATATTACAGTTAAATCAATAGCCCTCTTGTTATTGCACTCATATTACAGTTAAATCAATAGCCCTCTTGTTATTGGACTCATATTACAGTTAAATCAATAGCCCTCTTGTTCTCATATCACAAGTTAAAAGTAAAGTTATTACTTGAGAGACAGCCTCAGGCGCACTATAATCTGCAGGTCTCATAGCGCTGCCGCTCTAAATCCTTCATCCTCATAGACAGCTATAGGGAGTGCTAAAAACCTGTTCTGATTTTTGCTCAAGTGCTGACTCAAAAGTTCAATAAAGTTATAGAGGCTCTAAGAAATAGTTTATATTGCATTGTTCGCCATACAGAAGAAACATTTATTTTTTTTATATTCAGTATAAATATATATATATAGTATAATATATAAAAATATATTTATATGATGGAAACACTGTTGTGTTCCTATAGTTTAAGTTGAGAATGTCAAGGTTTCTCAGTCTCACACCAAACTGCGGGTTCAGTACGTTGGTAATTTGAACCCTGTTATGCTCATAGAACTGAGGGTTAACACAGATAGATTCTAGAGCTAACCATAGGTTAAACAATAAGCTGTTTTAGCTATAGTTGTTGGCAGTGAGGAAACACACACTAATATTTACAGAGTACTCTAGTATAGTTCATAAGCTGCAGAAACCGATAACTCCCAATATCAGCAATATCAACAGAGGATTCACAAGGAGTGTAGAGAATGTCAAGTCTAAAAAAAACTTCCATGATTCAAATAGGGTATGCAATTTTAAACAACTTATCAATTTACTTTCATCACCAATTTTGCTTTGTTCTCTTGGTATTCTTAGTTGAAAGCTAAACCTAGGAGGTTCATACGCTAATTTCTTAGGCCTTGAAGGCCACCTTTAATCTAAATGCATTTTGACAGTTTTTCACCACTAGAGGGCGTTAGTTCATGTGTTTCATATAGATAACATTGAGTTCATGCACGTGAATTTACGGAGGAGTGAACACTGATTGGCTAGAATGCAAGTCTGTCAAAAGAACTGAAATAAGGGGGCAGTCTGCAGAGGCTTAGATACAAGGTAATTGCAGAGGTTAAACGTTTATTATAACTGTGTTGGTTATGCAAAACTTGGCAATGGGTAATTATGGGATTATCTTTCTTTTAAAACAACAATAATTCTGGTGTTGACTGTCCCTTTAAGTGATTAGGTTTAGTAGTTTTGAAGATATTTGAGATTTAAAAAACAGGCGCATGAGTTGAAAATGCCTTAGACTTAACATTGGGGATTCTGACAAGTTTATCTAAGGATCTGCTGCATGGATTTGACTGAAATTCTGTATTTGAATAGATTGTGTTGTGAGGATCTGCCATTACACTGGGGGAAAATATGTCTGATTAGTATAAGAATTATTTTACACTAAAATCCAAGATGGAGCCATAAGTATATTTTTGCTCGTGCATGTTGCTTGTTTTGTGAACACTGAGGGCTAGATTATGAGTGCAGCCGTAATTACCGCGCCTACGTGCATGCCAACTCTACTCGACTTCTGCTCTTTGCGTGCATCGGGTAATGCATTGAAAGTAAATCTTTTTTGCTTGTGTGCTAACCTGATGTGCGCAAAGAGCAGAAGTTACAATATCACGACTGCATTATCTTACTCTCCCATCGACTTCAATGGGAGAGAAATGAGGGGGGTAAAATAACACCCATACTTGCGCTAACCTGTATCACCATAAGCCCCCTATGACCCCTAAGCCACATAGCCCACCGCAAAATACCCCTCTACAGTATTAACCCCTAACTTGCCGCATAGCCCTCTGCAAAGTAACCCACTACACTATTAATCTCTAACCCGCCACAACCCCCACTGCAAAATAACCACCTACAATAATAATCCTTAAACCACCGAAAAGTAACCCGCTACACTATTAACCCCTTAACTGCCACAATCCCCACAGCAAAGTAACCTACTAACATCTAACCCTCTTAACCAGTTATCTTCATCCCGGCGGCGGTCTTCTTATCTTCATCCCGGCAGAGGTCTTCTTATTTTCATTGCGGCGGCGGTCTTCTTATCTTCATCCCGGTGGCAGTCTTCTTATCTTCATCCCAGCAGAGGTCTTCTTATCTTCATCCCAGCGGAGGTCTTCTTATCTTCATCCCAGCGGAGGTCTTCTTATCTTCATCCCAGCGGAGGTCTTATTTTCATTGCGGCGGCGGTCTTCTTATCTTCATCCCGGCGGTTGTCTTATCTTCATCCCGGTGGCAGTCTTCTTATCTTCATCCCAGCGGAGGTCTTCTTATCTTCATCCCAGAGGAGGTCTTCTTATCTTCATCCCAGCGGAGGTCTTATTTTCATTGCGGTGGCGGTCTTCTTATCTTCATCCCGGCGGTTGTCTTATCTTCATCCCGGTGGCAGTCTTCTTATCTTCATCCCAGCGGAGGTCTTCTTATCTTCATCCCAGCGGAGGTCTTCTTATCTTCATCCCAGCGGAGGTCTTCTTATTTTCATTGCGGCAGCGTTCTTCTTATCTTCATCCCGGCGGTTGTCTTATCTTCATCCCGGCGGTTGTCTTATCTTCATCCCGGCGGCAGTCTTCTTATCTTCATCCCAGCGGAGGTCTTCTTATCTTCATCCCAGCGGTTAAGTGTAAGGGGGCAGGAGTGTGAGGCATACAGGGTAGGGAGTGAGGGGTATAGGAGCAGGGCCATAATAGTTACAGGATCAGAAGAATAAGGGCAGGGGCTGATGAACCATTTTCAAAACCAACTTGATCACAATTAGCTATATTTGTAATTTATCAGCAGCATTTTTTTTTTATTATCGTGTTAGTGCACAACGGCCCTATACACTACATGCGCCTGTCCTGCTTTTCTCATCACAATCCAAATTCTTGATACTGTTATGTGACCAGTTTTCATTTATCAAATTTGACAGCTAAAAGGATTCGATAAACCCCAGAGAACATAATTTTTACTTTAATACTGAGTACCCCAAAACTTTTTGACTGTGCATGGACAAAACAACTAAAATTACACGCTGGCACGTGGGATGACAATGTGACCTACAGAATCAAATGCATCCTGCTCCATTAAAGTTATAAATGAACAACAAGCAATTAGCCAAATCAATGAACCATCAGACACACAATCCCACCTTACCAATAATGCCCCTGTTCAGACCCCTTAGATACACATACCTACAGATGTGGAGGAAAGTACTGAAGTTTGCCGAAATGCATGTTGGCAAGCCACAGTCCGTGTAAGAATGTCCTTTATACAGACAAAACAAAAGTAGGGCTTTTTGTCAAATCACAACTCAATGTTTACAGGAAAAAAACAGAATTTATGCTTACCTGATAAATTACTTTCTCCAACGGTGTGTCCGGTCCACGGCGTCATCCTTACTTGTGGGATATTCTCTTCCCCAACAGGAAATGGCAAAGAGTCCCAGCAAAGCTGGTCACATGATCCCTCCTAGGCTCCGCCCACCCCAGTCATTCGACCGACGGACAGGAGGAAATATATATAGGAGAAACCATATGATACCGTGGTGACTGTAGTTAGAGAAAATAATTCATCAGACCTGATTAAAAAACCAGGGCGGGCCGTGGACCGGACACACCGTTGGAGAAAGTAATTTATCAGGTAAGCATAAATTCTGTTTTCTCCAACATTGGTGTGTCCGGTCCACGGCGTCATCCTTACTTGTGGGAACCAATACCAAAGCTTTAGGACACGGATGAAGGGAGGGAGCAAATCAGGTCACCTAAATGGAAGGCACCACGGCTTGCAAAACCTTTCTCCCAAAAATAGCCTCCGAAGAAGCAAAAGTATCAAATTTGTAAAATTTGGCAAAAGTGTGCAGTGAAGACCAAGTCGCTGCCTTACATATCTGGTCAACAGAAGCCTCGTTCTTGAAGGCCCATGTGGAAGCCACAGCCCTAGCGGAGTGAGCTGTGATTCTTTCAGGAGGCTGCCGTCCGGCAGTCTCATAAGCCAATCGGATAATGCTTTTAAGCCAAAAGGAAAGAGAGGTAGAAGTCGCTTTTTGACCTCTCCTTTTACCAGAATAAACAACAAACAAGGAAGATGTTTGTCTGAAATCTTTAGTAGCCTCTAAATAGAATTTTAGAGCACGGACTACGTCCAAATTGTGTAACAAACGTTCCTTCTTTGAAACTAGATTCGGACACAAAGAAGGTACAACTATCTCCTGGTTAATATTTTTGTTGGAAACAACTTTCGGAAGAAAACCAGGCTTAGTACGCAAAACCACCTTATCTGCATGGAACACCAGATAGGGCGGAGAACACTGCAGAGCAGATAACTCTGAAACTCTTCTAGCAGAAGAAATTGCAACCAAAAACAAAACTTTCCAAGATAATAACTTAATATCTACGGAATGTAAGGGTTCAAACGGAACCCCTTGAAGAACTGAAAGAACTAGATTTAGACTCCAGGGAGGAGTCAAAGGTCTGTAAACAGGCTTGATCCTAACCAGAGCCTGAACAAATGCTTGAACATCTGGCACAGCTGCCAGTCTTTTGTGAAGTAAAACAGATAAAGCAGAGATCTGTCCCTTCAGAGAACTTGCAGATAATCCTTTCTCCAAACCTTCTTGTAGAAAGGATAGAATCTTAGGAATTTTTATCTTGTTCCATGGGAATCCTTTAGATTCACACCAACAGATATATTTTTTTCCATATTTTATGGTAAATTTTTCTAGTTACAGGCTTTCTAGCCTGAATCAGAGTATCTATTACAGAATCTGAAAACCCACGCTTTGATAAAATCAAGCGTTCAATCTCCAAGCCGTCAGTTGGAGGGAAACCAGATTCGGATGTTCGAATGGACCCTGAACAAGAAGGTCCTGTCTCAAAGGTAGCTTCCATGGTGGAGCCGATGACATATTCACCAGGTCTGCATACCAAGTCCTGCGTGGCCACGCAGGAGCTATCAAGATCACTGAGGCCCTCTCCTGATTGATCCTGGCTACCAGCCTGGGGATGAGAGGAAATGGTGGGAATACATAAGCTAGGTTGAAGGTCCAAGGTGCTACTAGTGCATCTACTAGGGTCGCCTTGGGATCCCTGGATCTGGACCCGTAGCAAGGAACCTTGAAGTTCTGACGAGACGCCATCAGATCCATGTCTGGAATGCCCCATAATTGAGTTATTTGGGCAAAGATTTCCGGATGGAGTTCCCACTCCCCCGGATGGAATGTCTGACGACTCAGAAAATCCGCTTCCCAATTTTCCACTCCTGGGATGTGGATCGCAGACAAGTGGCAGGAGTGATCCTCCGCCCATTGAATTATCTTGGTCACTTCTTTCATCGCCAGGGAAGTCCTTGTTCCCCCCTGATGATTGATATATGCAACGGTCGTCATGTTGGCTGACTGAAACCTTATGAATTTGGCCTTTGCTAGTTGAGGCCAAGCTCTGAGAGCATTGAATATCGCTCTCAGTTCCAGAATGTTTATCGGGAGAAGAGACTCTTCCCGAGACCATAGACCCTGAGCTTTCAGGGATTCCCAGACCGCGCCCCAGCCCACTAGGCTGGCGTCGGTCGTGACAATGACCCACTCTGGTCTGCGGAAGCTCATTCCCTGTGACAGATTGTCCAGGGTCAGCCACCAACGGAGTGAATCTCTGGTCTTTTGATCTACTTGAATCGTCGGAGACAAGTCTGTATAATCCCCATTCCACTGTCTGAGCATGCACAGTTGTAATGGTCTTAGATGAATTCGTGCAAAAGGAACTATGTCCATTGTTGCAACCATCAATCCTATTACTTCCATGCACTGCGCTATGGAAGGACGAGGAACAGAATGAAGTACTTGACAAGAGCTTAGAAGTTTTGATTTTCTGACCTCTGTCAGAAAAATCCTCATTTCTAAGGAATCTATTATTGTTCCCAAGAAGGGAACTCTTGTTGACGGGGACAGAGAACTTTTTTCTTTGTTCACCTTCCATCCGTGAGATCTGAGAAAGGCTAGGACGATGTCCGTATGAGCCTTTGCTTTTGACAGGGACAACGCTTGAATCAGGATGTCGTCCAAGTAAGGTACTACTGCAATGCCCCTTGGTCTTAGAACCGCTAGAAGGGACCCTAGTACCTTTGTGAAAATCCTTGGAGCAGTAGCTAATCCAAATGGAAGTGCCATAAACTGGTAATGCTTGTCCAGAAAAGCGAACCTTAGGAACTGATGATGTTCCTTGTGGATAGGAATATGTAGGTACGCATCCTTTAAATCCACGGTAGTCATAAATTGATTTTCCTGGATAGTAGGTAGGATCGTTCGAATAGTTTCCATTTTGAACGATGGTACCCTGAGAAATTTGTTTAGGATCTTTAGATCCAAAATTGGTCTGAATGTTCCCTCTTTTTTGGGAACTATGAACAGATTGGAATAAAATCCCATTCCTTGTTCTCTTATTGGAACTGGATGTATCACTCCCATCTTTAACAGGTCTTCTACACAATGTAAGAATGCCTGTCTCTTTATTTGGTTTGAAGATAATTGAGACCTGTGGAACCTTCCCCTTGGGGGTAGTTCCTTGAATTCCAGGAGATAACCTTGAGAAACTATTTCTAGCGCCCAAGGATCCTGAACATCTCTTGCCCAAGCCTGAGCAAAGAGAGAAAGTCTGCCCCCCACTAGATCCGGTCCCGGATCGGGGGCTATCCCTTCATGCTGTTTTGGTAGCAATGGTAGGCTTCTTGGCCTGCTTACCCTTGTTCCAGCCTTGCATTGGTTTCCAGGCTGGTTTGGGTTGTGAAGTATTACCCTCTTGCTTAGAGGATACAGAAAGGGACGAAAATTAGGCTTATTATTAGCCTTAAAAGACCTATCCTGTGGGAGGGCGTGGCCCTTTCCCCCAGTGATGTCTGAAATAATCTCTTTCAAATCAGGTCCAAATAATGTTTTACCTTTGAAAGGAATGTTAAGCAATTTTGTCTTGGAAGACACATCCGCTGACCAAGACTTTAGCCAAAGCACTCTGCGCGCCACGACAGCAAACCCTGAATTTTTCGCCGCTAATCTAGCTAATTGCAAAGCGGCATCTAAAACAAAAGAGTTAGCCAATTTAAGTGCTTGAACTCTGTCCATAACCTCCTCATACGAAGATTCTTTACTGAGCGATTTTTCTAGTTCTTTGAACCAGAAACACGCTGCCGTAGTGACAGGAACAATGCATGAAATTGGTTGTAGAAGGTAACCTTGCTGTACAAAAATCTTTTTAAGCAAACCCTCTAATTTCTTATCCATAGGATCTTTGAAATCACAACTATCTTCGATAGGAATAGTAGTGCGTTTGTTTAGAGTAGAAACCGCCCCCTCGACCTTGGGGACTGTCTGCCATAAGTCCTTTCTGGGGTCGACTATAGGAAATAATTTCTTAAATATAGGGGGGGGAACAAAAGGTATGCCGGGCCATTCCCACTCTTTATTTACTATGTCCGCCACCCGCTTGGGTATAGGAAAAGCGTCGGGGGGCACCGGAACCTCTAGGAACTTTTCCATCTTACATAATTTCTCTGGAATGACCAAATTGTCACAATCATCCAGAGTAGATAACACCTCCTTAAGCAGTGCGCGGAGATGTTCTAATTTAAATTTAAATGTCACAACATCAGGTTCAGCTTGATGAGAAATTTTTCCTGAATCTGAAATTTCTCCATCAGACAAAACCTCCCTCATGGCCCCTTGAGATTGGTGTGAGGGTATGTCAGAACAGTTATCATCAGCGTCCTCTTGCTCTTCAGTGTTTAAAACAGAGCAATCACGCTTTCTCTGATAAGTAGGCATTTTGGATAAAAGATTTGCCATGGAGTTATCCATTACAGCCGTTAATTGTTGCATGGTAATAAGTATTGGCGCACTAGATGTACTAGGGGCCTCCTGTGTGGGCAAAACTGGTGTAGACACAGTAGGGGATGATGTAGTATCATGTTTACTCCCCTCATTTGAGGAATCATCTTAGGCAATATCATTATCTGTTGCATTACTGTCCTTACTTTGTTTGGACACTATGGCACAATTATCACATAAATTTAAATGGGGAGACACCTTGGCTTTCATACATATAGAACATAGCTTATCTGATGGTACAGACATGTTAAACAGGCTTAAACTTGTCAACAAAGCACAAAAAACGTTTTAAAATAAAACCGTTACTGTCACTTTAAATTTCAAACTGAAAACACTTTATTACTGAATATGTGAAAAAGTATGAAGGAATTGTTCAAAATTCACCAAAATTTCACCACAGTGTCTTAAAGCATTAAAAGTATTGCACACCAAATTTCAGAGCTTTAACCCTTAAATTAACGGAACCGGAGCCGTTTTTACATTTAACCCCTATACAGTCCCAGAATGAGGCTCTGTCTATAACTAGAAAGGCCCCCATCTGAAAAAGGTGTCCAACACAGTGCCTGCCGTTTTTCTAAACGTTCCCCAAGATTATAATACCAATAATTAGTTAGAATCTGCATAATATGCCTAGTAAAGCAATTGTTTTAGCCCAGAAAAATGTCTACCAGTTTTGAAGCCCTTTTTGAAGCCCTTTATTTTTTTATGTTTAACTAAGAAAATGGCTTACCGGTCCCCATGAGGGGAAATGACAGCCTTCCAGCATTACATAGTCTTGTTAGAAATATGGCCAGTTATACCTTAAGCAGAAAAGACTGCTAACTGTTTCCCCCAACTGAAGTTACTTCATCTCAACAGTCCTGTGTGGAAACAGCAATCGATTTTAGTTACTGTCTGCTAAAATCATCTTCCTCTTACAAACAGAAATCTTCATCCTTTTCTGTTTCAGAGTAAATAGTACATACCAGCACTATTTTAAAATAACAAACACTTGATAGAAGAATAAAAACTACATTTAAACACCAAAAAACTCTTAACCATCTCCGTGGAGATGTTGCCTGTGCAACGGCAAAGAGAATGACTGGGGTGGGTGGAGCCTAGGAGGGATCATGTGACCAGCTTTGCTGGGACTCTTTGCCATTTCCTGTTGGGGAAGAGAATATCCCACAAGTAAGGATGACGCCGTGGACCGGACACACCAATGTTGGAGAAAGAAGCTTTTAAAGACAATAACACAATCCCTGCTGTGATACACAGAGTAGGCTCAGTGATGTTTTGGGGTTGCTTTACTGTCTCTGGCACTGGGTACATAGAATCTGTTCAGGGCACAATGAAATCAGAAAACTATTGATTGCAGTTATTGTCTACAAAGGCCGTGCTCCGAAATATCAGGTTACGAATATCAATGTCTGCCGTGCTATTCTCATTTATTTTACCGTTTAAAGTAATATGTGAAGTCATAAATCCTAAGTGAAGTTTCTGTTCTGTTACATTTGAAATGAACGATGGTGGATACCAAATACTTTTGTCAATTTTTACTTAGTTTAGAGACTTTTGTGCGTTTTCCTAAAAAATTGGAAGGGTACCAATTCTTTTGACCAATTCTGTATCTCTACGGCTTTGAAGTATTATAGGTTAACTGCACAAGTCACCTATTACAATCACTACACCCTTTTAAAAGGAATAAGTCGACATGAATGTTAATTAACATGTGATGTAATCACTGAAGCCCTAAAAATCATCTTTTCTTTTTCACTGTGCACGTCATTTTACTATTACAAATCACTAGATTATTCAGACAGAGAACTATTTCACATTTTTGGGAGGTATATTTTGAGCTTCGGGGGTTTTAACGACAGAAGCATTTTGTGATTGTGATAACAGGAAAAGCACTGAATAGCAGCCTATGGGGCCGAATGATCAAGCTCCGAACTTGTCCACTGCCTCTGAGGCTGCGGTCTTCAATCCACCCAATCCTATGCGATCAGGCTGATTGACACCGCTAGCGGCCAATTGGCCCCGAATCTGCAGGGGGCGGCATTGCACAAGCAGTTCATCTAAGCAGCACAGAGTGATCTTGATAGTTACAGGGTCAGGAAGGTTAGGGCTACAGGACTCCAGCCAAGGCATTGAGTTAAATTGCAGGAGAAAATACATTATAAATCTATAATAAAAAGACAATACAATAGCCAATTATTCAAAAGTTTAAATGAGCACTAGAATTTTTTCTAACAAATTTCAAAATTGACTTCAATTTGCCAGCCCCCTGTATCATGTGAGAGCCATCAGCCAATCACAGACTCATATACATATTCACTGGGAATTCTTGTGCATGCTCAGTAGTAGCTGGTGCATATAAAAAGACACAATTTCTCTTGCAAGATGTATCGAGTCCACGGATTCATCCATACTTGTGGGATATTCTCATTCTTTACAGGAAGTGGCAAAGAGCACCCACAGCAGAGCTGTCTATATAGCTCCTCCCTTAGCTCCACCCCCCAGTCATTCCTTTTCCTACTCTAAGTACTTGGAAGGGTAAAGTGAGTGTGGTGACAAAAATGTTAGTTTTTATTTTCTCAAGCAAAAGTTTGTTATTTTAAATGGTACCGGTGTGTACTATTCACTCTCTGGCAGAAAAGGGATGAAGATTTCTGCAAGGAGGTTGATGATCTTAGCACTTTGTAACTAAGATCCACTGCTGTTCCCACAGAGGCTGAGGAGTACAAGAAAACTTCAGTTGGGGGAACGGTTTGCAGGCTAAACTGCACTGAGGTATGTTCAGTCAATTTTTTTTTTTCTAGACAGACTGTGATAATTCTAGAAAAGGCTGGCAGTATCCCCATGAGGGAAGGGTAAGCTGTATTCAGACACTTAGTATGGAATCCCAGCTTGCATAAAGGGCTCAGTTGTGACACTGGTGACACTTATAGGAAAAACGCTTTTTATTGAAAAATGTAAGGACTTTAAGGGGTCATTGTGGCTTATTTAAGGGTTATTAACCCACATGGCTAGTTTAGAAACACTTTGGTGTGTTTCTTTTAGGCCCCATAACATCGAGTGAGGTGGGAGGGGCCTATTTTCACGCCTCAGTTGCGCAGTTTCTTTTACACAGAAGACATCCAGCTGCTTCTCCAGAGGGTCCTGCTGAGTTTGAGGGCCTAAAAGAAGTTTTTTCCCCACAAATCTATCCTTAAGGGCAGGTAGGCGCCACAGCAGAGCTGTGGCAAGGTGCTGAACGTTTTTTATACCGATTTTTGACGTTTTGTCAATCCGGTTTTTATATTAAGGGGTTAATCGTTTATTTGTCTGGTGGGGCAATCTTACTAAGGCTTTATGATTTCACTGTAAAAAATTCGTAAAGTTTATTGCTTTTTTACACTGTTTTGCAGAGTTTGTGCATCTTTTTTTCTCTTAAAGGCACAGAACCGTTTTTTTCTAAGTATTATTTACTTTGAATAAAGTGTTTTCCAAGCTTGCTTGTTTCATTACTAGCCTGTTTAACATGTCTGACATCAAGGAAAATCCTTGTTCAATGTGTTTAGAAGCCATTGTGGAACTCCCTTTTAGAATGTGTCCCACTTGCACTGATATCATATGTCTATACATTTTAAAGAGCATATTATGGCACTTAAAAGTATAGCAATAGATGATTCTCAGACAGAAGGAAATGAGGGTATGCAATCTAGCTCTCCCCAAGTGTCACAACCAGTAACGCCCGCACAAGTAACGCCAAGTACCTTTAGTGCGTCGACTTAATTTACTTTACAAGACATGGCCACAGTTATGAATACAACCCTCACAGAGGTTTTATCTAAACTGCCTGGGTTACAAGGAAAGCGTGACAGCTCTGGGTTAAGAACAAATGCTGAGCCTTCTGACGCTTTAGTAGCCGTATCCGATATACCCTCGCAATGTTCTGAAGTAGGGGTAAGGGATTTGCTATCTGAGGGAGAGATTTCTGATTCAGGAAAGACGCTCCCTCAGACAGATTCTGATATGACGGCCTTTAAATTTAAGCTTGAACACCTCCACTTGTTGGTCAGGGAGGTATTAGCGACTCTAGATGATTGTGACCCTATTGTGGTGCCAGAGAAATTGTGTAAAATGGATAAATACTTAGAGGTTCCTGTTTACACTGTTTTTCCAGTCCCTAAGAGGAATGCGAATATTGTTACTAAGGAGTGGGATAGAACAGGTATACCGTTCGCTCCCCCTCCTGTTTTTAAGAAAATGTTTCCCATATCTGACACCATGCAGGACTCGTGGCAGACGGTTCCTAAGGTGGAGGGACTATTTCTACTCTCACCAAGCGTACAACTATACCTATTGAAGACAGTTGTGCTTTCAAAGATCCTATGGATAAAAAATTAGAGGGTCTCCTAAAGAAAATTTTTGTTCATCAAGGTTTTCTTCTCCAACCTATTGCGTCCATTGTTCCTGTAACTACTGCAGCTGCTTTCTGGTTCGAGGCTCTAGAAGAGGCTCTTCAGATGGAGACTCCATTAGAGGAAATTATGGATAGAATTAAGGCCCTTAAGTTGGCTAATTCTTTCATTACAGGTGCCGCTTTTCAACTGGCTAAATTAGCGGCAAATAATTCAGGTTTTGCCATTTTAGCGCACAGGGAGTTATGGCTTAAGTCCTGGTCTGCTGATGTGTAATCAAAATCTAAACTTTTGAACATCCCTTTCAAAGGAAAGACCCTATTCGGGCCTGAACTGAAAGATTATTTCAGACATCACTGGAGGGAAAGGCCATGCCCTCCCTCAGGATAAAACAAATAAAATGAGGACCAAACAAAATAATTTTCATTCTTTTCGGAACTTCAAGGGTGGTCCCGCTTCAGCTTCCCCTGCTGCAAACAAGAGGGGAATTTTGCCCAATCCAAGTCAGTCTGGAGACCTAACTAGGCTTGGAACAAGGGTAAAGAGCCCATGAAGCCTGCAGCTGCCTCCAAGACAGCATGAAGGGGTAGCCCCCGATCCGGGAACCGGATCTAGTAGGGGGCAGACTCTCTCTCTTCGCTCAGGCTTGGGCAAGAGATGTTCACGATTCCTGGGCTTTAGAAATTGTGTCCCAGGGATATGTTCTGGACTTCAAAGACTCCCCCCCAAGGGGGAGATTTCACATTTCTCAATTGTCTGCAAACCAGACAAAGAGAGAGGCATTCTTATGCTGTGTAGAAGACCTACATACCATGGGAGTGATCCGCCCAGTTCCAAAAGCGGAACAAGGGCTAGGGTTTTACTCAAACCTGTTTGTGGTTCCCAAAAAAGAGGGAACTTTCAGACCAATCTTGGATCTCAAAATTCTAAACAAATTCCTCAGAGTACCATCATTCAAGATGGAGACTATTCGGACTATTCTACCTCTGATCCAGGAGGATCAATATATGACTACCGTGGACTTAAAGGATGCGTATCTGCACATTCCTATTCACAGAGATCATCATCAATTCATCAGATTCGCCTTTCTGGACAGGCATTACCAGTTTGTGGCCCTTCCCTTCGGGTTGGCCACGGCTCCCAGAATTTTCACAAAGGTGCTAGGGTCCCTTTTGGCGGTTCTAAGACCGCGGGGCATAGCAGTGGCGCCTTATCTAGATGACATCTTAATTCAAGCGTCGACTTTCCAGCTAGCCAAGTCTCACACGGACATCGTGTTGGCTTTTCTGAGATCTCATGGGTGGAAGGTGAACATAAAAAAGAGTTCTCTCTTCCCTCTCACAAGAGTTTCCTTCCTAGGGACTCTGATAGACTCGGTAGAAATGAAAATATTTCTGACGGAGGTCAGAAAATCAAAACTCTTAACCACTTGCCGAGCTCTTCATTCCATTCCTCCACCATCAGTGGCTCAGTGTATGGAGGTAATTGGACTTATGGTAGCGGCAATGGACATAGTTCCTTTTGCCCGCCTACACCTCAGACCAACTATGCATGCTCAAACAGTGGAATGGGGATTATGCAGATTTATCTCCTCAAATACATCTGGATCAGGAGACCAGAGATTATCTTCGCTGGTGGTTGTCTCAGGACCACCTGTCTCAGGGAATGTGTTTCCGCAGGCCAGAGTGCTCATAGTAATGACAGATGCCAGCCTGCTGGGCTGGGGTGCAGTCTGGAACTCCCTGAAAGCACAGGGCTTATGGTCTCTGGAAGAAACTCTCCTCCCGATAAACATTCTAGAACTGAGAGCGATATTCAATGTGCTTCAGAAGTGGCCTCAGCTAGCTGCAGCCAAATTCATCAGATTTCAGTCAGACAACATCACGACTGTAGCTTATATCAATCATCAAGGAGGAACACAGAGTTCTCTAGCGATGATGGAGGTAACCAAAATAATCCGATGGGCGGAGACTCACTCTTGCCATCTTTCAGCAATCCATATCCCTGGGGTAGAGAACTGGGAGGCGGATTTCCTAAGTCGCCAGACTTTTCATCCGGGGGAGTGGGAGCTCCGTCCGGAAGTATTTGCCCAGCTATGGGGCACACCAGAATTGGATCTGATGGCGTCCCGTCAGAATGCCAAGCTTCCTTGTTACGGGTCCAGGTCCCGGGATCCCCAGGCAGTACTGAGTTTCCTCTCCTCCCACATCTGGTTGCCAGAATCAAGCAGGAGAGAGCTTCGGTGATTTTGATAGCACCTGTGTGGCCACGCAGGAATTGGTATGCAGACCTAGTGGACATGTTATCTGTTCCACCGTGGACTCTGCCGATGAGGCAGGACCTTCTAATCCAAGGTCCATTCAAGCATCCAAATATAATTTCTCTGCGTCTGACTGCTTGGAGATTGAACGCCTGATTTTATCAAAGCGTGGTTTCTCTGAGTCGGTCATTGATACCCTGATTCAAGATAGAAAGCCTGTCACCAGGAAAATCTATCATAAGATTAGGCGCAAATATCTTTATTGGTGTGAATCCAATGGTTACTTATGGAGTAAGATTAGGATTCCTAGAATATTGTCTTTTCTCCAAGAAGGATTGGAGACGGGATTATCAGCTAGCTCCTTAAAAGGACAGATATCTGCTTTGTCTATTCTTTTACACAAATGTCTGGCAGATGTCCCAGACGTTCAAGCGTTTAGTGAGGCTTTAGTCAGGATCAAGCCTGCATTTAAACCCGTTGCTCCGCCATGGAGCCTAAACTTAGTTCTTAAAGTTCTTCAAGGGGTTCCGTTTGAACCTATGCATTCCATAGATATTAAGCTTCTATCTTGGAAAGTTCTGTTTTTAGTAGCTATCTCTTCGGCTCGAAGAGTTTCTGAGTTATCTGCTTTACAGTGTGACTCACCTTATCTTGTTTTCCATGCAGATAAGGTGGTTTTGCGTACCAAACCTGGATTCCTTCCTAAGGTTGTTTCTAATAGGAACATTAATCAGGAAATTGTTGTTCCTTCGCTGTGTCCTAATCCTTCTTCAAAGAAGGAACGTCTGTTGCACAATCTTGATGTGGTTCGTGCTTTAAAGTTCTACTTACAAGCAACTAAAGATTTCCGTCAAACATCTTCATTGTTTGTTATTTATTCTGGTAAGCGGAGAGGTTAAAAGGCTACGGCTACCTCTCTTTCTTTTTGGCTGAAAAGCATCATCCGTTTGGTTTATGAGACTGCTGGCCAGCAGCCTCCTGAAAGGATTACTGCTCATTCTACTAGAGCAGTGGCTTCCACATGGGCTTTTAAAAATGAGGCTTCTGTTGAACAGATTTGTAAGACGGCGACTTGGTCTTCACTTCATACTTTTTCCAAATTTTACAGATTCGATACTTTTGCTTCTTCGGAGGCTATTTTTGGGAGAAAGGTTCTACAAGCAGTGGTGCCTTCCGTTTAAGGTACCTGTCTTGTCCCTCCCTTCATCCGTGTCCTAAAGCTTTGGTATTGGTATCCCACAAGTATGGATGAATCTGTGGACTCGATACATCTTGCAAGAGAAAACAGAATTTATGCTTACCTGATAAATTTCTTTCTCTTGCAATGTATCGAGTCCACGGCCCGCCCTATCTATTTAAGACAGGTAGTATATTTTTATTTAAAAAACTTCAGTCACCTCTGCACCCTATAGTTTCTCCTTTTTCTTCCTAGCCTTCAGTCAAATGACTGGGGGGTGGAGCTAAGGGAGGAGCTATATAGACAGCTCTGCTGTGGGTGCTCTCTTTGCCACTTCCTGTAAGGAAGGAGAATATCCCACAAGTATGGATGAATCTGTGGACTCGATACATCGCAAGAGAAAGAAATTTATCAGGTAAGCATAAATTGTGTTTTTAAAATGGAGGTACATAGGAAAGTCTATTATAATTGCATGTATCTAAATCATGAAGGTTTCGTTTTCACTTTAGTGTCCTAATAATACATTGCAAAGTTGTGCATAATTGTAGGTTTTTTGGTGATTTAGATTTTGAGTTGAATATTTTTCTAGTTGATCGTTAATACCATAAAACCTATTGATAGTCGTGACAGATTATTCATCAAGACCGCTTTGGGTTCTTGGCACAAATCTATTTCTATTCTGTATTCTCTGCCAGCTCTGCCTGAACAAACACAAAACAACAACGTTACTTTGTTAAGGGCCACCTATTTATAAAATTAATTTGCATAATATGAATATTTATATCTTACCTCAATTTGTGTTTTGCAGATTATTTTTTTGCAATTGAGAGATACCGGTTTAGACTTTATCCGATATTTCCAGACGGAGTTGGCAGTCCACACGTTACATACGAATTCTCTAAAGGTAAGCGCAATATGCTGGGATGCATCAGTGTTTTCAAATTTACTTAAAGGGACATATAACCACAATTTTTTTCATGATTCAGATAGATTGCTACTTTACCCGAATCATGAAAGAACATTTTTTTTTATATCCCTTTAAAAGTAATAAGCTGTTGTTGATTTATACAATCTTTTTGGCTTGTGATGTAGATGATTGGGATAGAATTTGCTGGTAATAAGAAGTTATTAGATAATCACCAAAGCATTTTCTCTTTACTTGTGCCAGTGGTGTAAATCTATTTAAAGGGACATACAAGTCATGATGCAAACATAGCGTAAAAATATCCACGTTACTTCTATTATAAAATGTACCCTTTTTGTCTTTGTATTCTTTGTTGAAACTTCAAGGGACATACAAATGCATATAACTATGTATTTAAACCCTGCAAATGGATTAAAGTCAGCACCAGAGCAGCAAGCACTACTGGGACCTAGCTAGACACACAACGTTAGCCAATAACATGAGGCATATGTGTGTAGCCACCAATAACCAGCTAACTCCCAGTAGGACATTGTTGCTCCTGAGCCTACTTCAGTGTGATTTTCAACAAACGATAGCAAAGGAATAAAGTAAATTTCATAATAGAATTAAATTATGATTTTTTTCTCTTACTTGGTGTATTCAGTCCACGGATTCATCCTTACTTGTGGGATATTCTCAATCCCTACAGGAAGTGGCAAAGAGAGCACACAGCAAAGCTGTCCATATAGCTCCCCTCAGGCTCCGCCCCCCCAGTCATTCTCTTTGCCGCTCTAACAAGTAGCATCTCCACGGGAGGGTAAAGAGTATGTGGTGTTAGATTTGTAGTTTTTATTTCTTCAATCAAGAGTTTGTTATTTTAAAATAGTGCCGGTTTGTACTATTTACTCTGAGGCAGAAAGCGATGAAGATTTCTGCTGAGAGGAAAAAGATTTTAGCATGTTGTAACTAAAATCCATTGCTGTTCCCACACAGGACTGTTGAGTACAGGAGAACTTCAGTTGGGGGGAACAGTTTGCAGGCTTATACTGCTTAAGGTATGTTCAGTCATTTTTTCTAACAAGACCTGGTAGTGCTAGAAGACTGACAGATATCCCATGAGGGAAGGTAAGCCATTTTCTGAGACATAGTATAGAATGATGGCTTCAGTTAAGGGCTTTAATACTGGCAGACACTGTGATGGGCTAAATCGATTACTTTATTAAAGTAATCTTATATTTATTAAGCGTTTTTAAACGTTGGAAACACTTTTTGGGGACTTTTTTACGCCTGGCATTTTACAAGACAGCTAATCTGACTCAGAAAGGCCCCATAACTCTGGAGTAAGGAAGGAGGGGGCCTCAATTTCGCGCCTCAATTGCACAGTTGATTTGCAGCACAGCTCCACGCAGCTTCATGTGCAGAGCCTTTAGCGTACAGGAGGACTTCAGGGAGGCTTAATTTACACCTGCAAATAACCCTAAAGGAAGGTAAAGCCACAGCAAAGACTGTGGCATAGTACTGTAGTGGGTTAAACCGGGTATTTACTTCATTTTGCTCCAGTTTGGGCATTAAGGGGTTAAACGATTTGAACACTTGTGTGCAATCATTTCAAGGCATTAGGATCATGTGGTGAAAATTTCATTACGATCGGATGTTTTTTGATGATTTGGTAAAAAAATGTGTGCCTTTTTATTATTTAAAGAGACAGTAACGTTTTTTCAAAAAGTATTTTTTTCAATATTTTATTGTTGTCTGAGTCTGTCAAACATGTCTGAGCCTTCAGATAGACCTTGTTCTTTATGTTCAAAAGCCATGGCAGTACCCCCATTGCATTTATGTTTAAAGTGTGCAAAAACATCCAAGCATTTTAAAGATCATCCAGTGACAATTAAAAATGTAGCCCAAGATGATTCCTTAACCGAGGGTAATGAGGATAGTCCTTCTTCCTCCCCCCATGTGTCTACACCAGTTACGCCCGTGCAAGCGATGCCTAGTACCTCTAGCGCATTGGCCCCTATTACTTTACAGCAATTAGCAGCAGTAATGGATAATTCCCTTGCAGCATTTTTATCCAAACTGCCAGTTTTTCCAAGAAAGCGCGATAGCTCAGTTTTAAATACAGAGGATGAGCAATCTGAAGCTTTGGATGATTTATCTGTAGTACCCTCACAAAACTCAGAAGTAGCAGTGAGGGACGGTCTGTCTGAGGGAGAAATTTCTGACACAGGAAACGTTTCTCAGCAGGCAGAGTCAGATTCCTTAGTGTTTAAATTTAAGCTGGAACACCTCCGCGTCCTGCTTAAGGAGGTTTTAGCTACGCTGGATGATTGTGACCCCATGGTGGTCCCTGAAAAATTGTGTAAAATGGACAGATATTTAGAGGTCCCGGTATACACTGAGGCATTTCCGATCCCAAAGAGGGTCGCGGATATTGTGACTAAGGAGTGGGAGAGACCAGGGGTACCCTTTGTTCCCCCACCTATCTTTAAGAAAATGTTCCCCATAAACGACCCTAGGGGGATGCGTGGCAGACGGTCCCTATGGTAGAGGGGGCTGTTTCAACACTGGCTAAGCATACAACTATACCAATAGAGGACAGTTGTGCTTTCAAAGATCCTATGGATAAAAAATTGGAAGGATTGCTGAAGAAAATTTTTGTTCAGCAAGGTTTTATGCTTCAACCAATTGCCTGCATTATCCCGGTAACTACTGCAGCGGCTTTTTGGTTTGAGGCCCTGGAGGAGTCGCTCCAGAGGGAGACTTCATGCGATGAGGTCATGGATAGAATTCACGCTTTAAAGCTGGCTAATTCTTTTATCACTGATGCCGCTCTCCAATTAGCTAAACTAGCGGCGAAAAACTCAGGTTTTGCCATCATGGCGCGACGAGCGCTTTGGCTCAAATCGTGGTCGGCGGATGTGTCGTCCAAAAATATTCCCTTCAAGGGGAAAACCTTTTTCGGCCCAGAGCTGAAAGAAATTATTTCAGATATCACTGGAGGCAAGGGCCATGCCCTTCCACAAGATAGGCCATTTAAGGCCAAAAACAAGGCTAATTTTCGCTCCTTTCGCAACTTCAGGAGCGGACCTGCTGCAACCTCTGCTGCCGCAAAGCAAGATAACGCTTCCCAGCCCAAAGCAACCTGGAAACCCTTGCAGGGCTGGAATAAGGGTAAACAGGCCAAGAAGCCTGCTCCTGCTACCAAGACAGCATGAAGGGGTAGCCCCCGATCCGGGATCGGATCTGGTAGGGGGCAGACTTTTCTCTCTTTGCTCAGGCTTGGGCAAGAGATGTTCCGGATCCCTGGGCATTAGAAATAGTTGCTCAGGGGTATCTTCTAGAATTCAAGGACTCTCCCCCAAGGGGAAGGTTCCACATTTCTCGTTTGTCTTCAGACCAAACAAAGAAACAGGCGTTCTTACGCTGTGTAGAAGATCTACTAAAAATGGGAGTGATACACCCAGTTCCAATTGCAGAACAAGGACTGGGCTTTTACTCAAACCTGTTCGTAGTTCCCAAAAAGGAGGGAACTTTCAGGCCAATCCTGGATCTAAAAATTCTAAACAAATTCCTCAGAGTTCCGTCTTTCAAGATGGAAACCATTCGGACAATCTTGCCGATGATCCAGGAAGGTCAATATATGACTACCGTGGATCTAAAGGATGCGTACCTACATATACCTATTCACAAAGATCACCATCAGTTCCTAAGGTTCGCCTTTCTGGACAAACATTACCAGTTGGTGGCCCTTCCTTTCGGGTTGGCCACCGCTCCCAGAATTTTCACAAAGGTGCTAGGGTCCCTTCTGGCGGTACTAAGACCGCGGGGCATTGCAGTAGCACCTTACCTAGACGACATATTAATACAGGCGTCGTCCTTTCACAGAGCCAAGGCTCATACAGACATCGTTCTAGCCTTTCTAAAGTCTCATGGGTGGAAGGTGAACGTAGAAAAGAGTTCTCTGTCCCCGCTCACAAGGGTTCCCTTTCTGGGAACATTAATAGACTCGGTAGAAATGAAAATCTTTCTGACAGAGGTCAGGAAGTCAAAACTGTTGAATACTTGCCGAGTTCTTCATTCCATTCCTCGGCCTTCCGTGGCTCAGTGCATGGAAGTAATTGGTTTAATGGTTGCGGCAATGGACGTAGTCCCTTTCGCCCGAATCCATCTCAGACCACTGCAACTGTGCATGCTCAAACAGTGGAATGGAGATTACGCAGATTTATCTCCTCAAATTCAAATGGACCAAAAAACCAGAGACTCTCTTCTCTGGTGGTTGTCTCAAGATCACCTGTCTCAGGGAATGAGTTTCCGCAGAGCGGAGTGGATCATTGTCACGACCGATGCCAGTCTGGTAGGCTGGGGTGCGGTCTGGAACTCCCTGAAGGCTCAGGGACTATGGTCTCGGGAAGAATCTCTTCTCCCGATAAACATTTTGGAGCTGAGAGCGATATTCAATACGCTCCAGGCGTGGCCTCAACTAGCAGATGCTAAATTCATCAGATTTCAGTCGGACAACATCACGACTGTAGCGTACATCAATCATCAGGGGGGAACAAAGAGTTCCCTAGCGATGAAGGAAGTATCCAAGATTATCAAATGGGCGGAGGATCACTCCTGCCATCTATCTGCAATTCACATCCCAGGAGTGGACAACTGGGAGGTGGATTTTCTAAGTCGTCAGACTTTCCATCCGGGGGAGTGGGAACTCCACCCGGAGGTTTTTGCTCAGCTAATTCAGCTTTGGGGCATTCCAGAGTTGGATCTGATGGCGTCCCGTCAGAACACCAAACTTCCCCTTTACGGATCCAGATCCAGGGATCCCAAGGCGGCATTGATAGATGCATTAATAGCGCCTTGGTCTTTCAGTCTAGCTTATGTCTTTCCACCGTTTCCTCTTCTCCCTCGGCTAATAGCCAGAATCAAACAGGAGAAGGCTTCAGTAATTCTGATAGCGCCTGCGTGGCCACGCAGGACTTGGTATATCAGGAACTGGTGATTATATGTTAGGTGGAACACAACTGCAGAATGAATAATAATATGTATGTTACACAGGACTGTCTGAAACCTCTATTTCTGAAAAGGTTTCCTTCAGTCATGTGAGTAAGTTTAATATAACAAGCATTGATAACTTATTCAGCAGAAAGTGAATAAGAAAATAATATACTGTTAAGATCAGGCTTAGATAATAACAGGTGAACTGTGGACAAGATAAAGATTCAGTCAGGCAGCATTGGAGTAACAGGACAAGACAAGTGAAGTTGCGGTTAATGTTTATAGTTTTGAGATTAAACTTCTTATCTTAATACAAGACACAGTACATACGATATGAGGTATGATGTTTAGCAGTAATTTGTACCTTGGTAATGCAGACAGGCAGGAGAGCAAGCACGGTTACCTTCGTAGGTGATTCAGAGTAGTTAGACTGAGACCGGAGCAGACCCGGAAGTGACGTCACGCTGTGTAGCGTAATCGGAGAAACACAGTGACAGGCTGAATGAACACTGAAGGTATGAGCTGCGGTAAAAAGAAAGCAGCGAGAGGCAAATGAAAAAATGCAATAGGTACTTTACCCCACAACAGAGAGAGAGAGACTGTGAATGTAATTCCAAGGTAGAAGTTGCTGTTTAGGATAAGGCTCAGAACTCCGGATAATAAGGTAGAGAAGCAAAAGCTGAGCAGGCAGGTAAACCTCTCTGTAGCGAAGATCATCAATACTGAGCAAGGTGTAACAGGTGAGCGGCACACTTAAAGAAAGAGGAACAAATCAGAAAGTAGTGGGTGTAGCTAGGAGAAAAATGGGTTGAACCAGGCAGAACCTGACAGAACCCCCTCCTCAAGGACGCTGTTCCACAGCGGATGGACGAGGCCGATCAGGGTGGCGACGATGAAACAAGGAGAGAAGTTTAGGCGTGTTGAGATTGGAGAGAGGCTCCCATGAATCCTCATCACTTGAATAGTTTTTCCACCTGACCAAGTACTGCAGAACACCCCTGGAGATCCTGGAGTCCAAAATGGATTCAACTTCATACTCATCATCAGGAAGAGGAAGGCTTGTAGGTGGCAGAAGAATTTGTGCATCTCTTGCAGGTGTATATGGTTTTAATAAAGATACGTGAAACGTAGGATGAATCTTAAGAGTACTAGGTAGACGTAGCTTGACAGCATTGGTATTGATAACACTTTGGACAGGGAAGGGTCCAATGAAGAGACTGGCCATCTTCTTAGAAGGAACTTGTAATCTCAAGTTCTTAGTAGAAAGCCAGACTAAATCTCCTGCGGAGTATTCAGGTGGCTTCCTTCTCCTGAGGTCATAATAATGTTTCTGGTTCTGTTGGGCCGAACGAATGTTCTCCTGGATGACATTGAAATTCTCCTGCAGAGAATTATGGAGCTGATCCAGCGGTGGTGAATCCGAAGAAGCAAAGGAGGAGAAGGTCAGGGTAGGATGGTAGGCATAGTTTGCGAAGAAGGGTGTCATTTTAGTAGATGCATTGGTCAAGTTATTGTAGGCGAATTCGGCCATGGAAAGGTAATTCATCCAATCGTTCTGTTGATAGGAACAATAACATCTGAGAAAATGTTCGAGCCACTGGTTTAACCTCTCTGACTGCCCATTAGTTTGGGGATGAAAAGCTGTTGTAAAACGATGTTCCATATTAATCAAGGCACATAACTTACTCCAAAATTTTGAGGTGAATTGTGTACCCCTATCTGTCGTCAGGATAGAAGGTATCCCATGCAACTTGATAATGTGGTCAATGAATAGGGTGGCAGTTTCAGAAGAAGTGGGAAGTTTATGGAAAGGGATAAAATGAGCCATTTTAGTGAATAAATCAATGACCACAAGGATAGTTGTTTGATTTTTTGATGGTGGTAAATCTACAATAAAATCCATGGAAACATGGTGCCAAGGCTTTTTAGGGACTGGTATAGGCATGAGCAAGCCAAAAGGTGGTCTTCTTTCTGGCTTGCAAGTGACACAAGTCCTACAGCTGGCAATATGATCAGAAATTGTGGATTTCATGTGTGGCCACCAATAAGTACGTGAAACAAGTTCCAAGGTACGTTGAAAACCTGGGTGACCAGCTAATGGAATATCATGACAGGTCTGTATAATTTGTTTTCTCAAGGAGGGTGGTATGAAGATTTTTTTTCCATAGTAGTAAATGCCATGCATTTTGGTTAAAGTTGGTTCAGGTGGGTTAGAATGTTCCTTGCAGTATTTGCGGAGGTCAGTCAAGATTGTCGAAGTGAACCCAATGAAGCATTGAGGAGAAACAATGTCTTTTCTGATAGGAATGTGAGTCGGTCGTTCTGGTATCCGGGATAAAGCGTCAGCTTTGAGGTTTTTATTGGCAGGTCTGTAAATGATAACAAAATTGAAACGGTCAAAGTACAGACTCCAACGAACCTGTCTGGCAGATAAGGTTTTATTAGATTGCAAGTACTGGAGGTTCTTATGGTCTGTGTAGATATTAATTGGTAGAGTGGTGCCTTCAAGGAGGTGTCTCCAGTGTTCAAGGGATCGTCGAATGGCCAATAATTCCTTATCCCCTATAGCATAATTTTGTTCAGCAGGGGACATTAATTTAGAGAAATAGGAAATTGGATGGAGAGGATCAGATAGAGATTTTTGTTGTGAGAGGACTGCTCCAATGGCGAAATCGGAAGAATCAACTTCTAAAGTATATTGATGTGAAGGATTGGGAAATTGAAGGATTGGTGCAGAGGTAAATCTGGATTTCAAATAACGGAAGGCATTAGCAGCATCTGAACCCCATGAGAAAGGTGTAGTAGAACCTGTTAAAACGGTGAGTGGTTTTACTATTTTGGAAAATCCCTTGATAAATTTTCTATAATAATTTGAAAAACCAAGGAACCGTTGTAGGTCTTTTTTAGTCTTTGGTTCTGGCCAATCCAAAACAGCCTCAACCTTTTCTTTCTGCATCTGGATTCCTGAGGGAGAGATATCATATCCTAGAAAGGATACCTGTGTTGTGTGAAATTTGCATTTTTCCAATTTGGCATACAATTTATAAGCTCTCAGTCGTGCTAGAACTTGGCGGACATGCCTGATGTGTTCCTGCTGAGTTCTGGAATAAATGAGTATATCATCCAGATATATGACAATGCATACATCTAGGAGGTCTCTGAATACATCATTAATGAAGTATTGGAAGGTGGCTGGGGCATTGCAGAGACCAAAAGGCATTACAAGGTACTCGAATAAGCCATATCTGGTCCTGAATGCCGTCAGCCATTCATGACCCTCTTTGATCCTGACAAGGTTGTATGCGCCTCTTAAGTCAAGTTTGGTAAAAATAGTAGCATCAGATAGCCTCTCAATCATCTCTGGTATTAGGGGCAAAGGATAACGATTCTTAACCGTGCATTTATTTAGTTCACGATAGTCTATGATGGGTCTGAGGCTGGAATCCTTGTTACGAACAAAGAAAAACCCCGCCCCTGCAGGAGAAGTTGATGGCCTAATGAAGCCTTTCTTTAAGTTGTCGTCAAGATACACTTTAAGATGTTCCAGTTCAGGATTACTTAGTGGGTAGAGATGTCCAATGGGTATGCGGGCTCCAGGGAGGAGATCGATAGGGCAATCATATGCCCTGTGAGGTGGCAGGTTCTCTGCCTCAGTCTTACTAAATACATCATTAAATTCCAAATATTCAGAGGGTAAGCCCTCAGTATCAGTATTAGTGTGTAAAAAAACAGGGTTAGGAAAACATGTTTCTTTGCAATAAGTGGAACAAAACTTTATTTGAAAAGGGTGCCAAACAATAGTGGGATTATGAAGTTGTAGCCACTTCATCCCCAGAACCAAACTAAAATGGGGAGAGGGAAGGACATCGAAAGAGAGTAATTCGTAATGTCCGGAAATATTAAGCATGAGTGGTACAGTCTCATGAGTTATAGGTCCGATCCATGTAGTTCCCTGAAGCGCCAGAGTCGACAATGGCATCACTGATCCTCAGTTGACTTTGCTCCAACTGTAGGGTGACAGATAAAGTACAGTAAGGAGAATGTTCTGGGGAAGGTAGAGATGTATAAAGGTAAGTGGACTTACATTTCTTGTTCTTCAAAAGTAGAGGACAGTCCTGAACAGCGTGACTTGGGCTAGCGCAGTACAGGCATAGATTCTTTAAACGTCTCCGTTGTTTCTCCTCTTGAGAGAGGGGACCTCTGATAAAGCCAATCTCCATGGGTTCCACAGAGGGTTTAATAGAAGAAACACTGCTTTGGGCTGAAGAGCCAGATGAGGGTTTAGGTTTTGCGTCTGTTGCAAACTTTTCAGCCTTCCTTTCACGTAGACGACGGTCTATCTGAATTGCTGTTTTCATGAAAGCCTCCAAAGTTGTTGGTAATTCAATTCTGGCGAATTCATCTTTTAAAGACTCTGAAAGTCCCAACCGGAATTGATTACGCAGGGCGACAGGGGTCCAGAGAGCATCCGTGGCGAACTGTTTGAAATCATTGATATAGTCCTCGACAGGTCTCTTTCCTTGTTTTAAACTCCTTAAACTCATCTCAGCAGTAAGCTGAATATCTGTGTCCTGAAACATTTCATCCATACTTGTGAAAAAGTCTACAAGGGATCCGAGTATAGGATCCTGGTTCTCTATGAATTTATCAGCCCAATTTCTAGGATCCCCTCTGAGAAATGAGATTGTAGTGAGGACTTTCACTCTCTCAGTGGGGTAAGTCCTGGGTTTCATTGAAAACAATAAAAGGCAGGCGTTTTTAAATTGTCTATATGCCTTTCTGTTACCACAGAATAGATCTGGGAGAGAGACTTGAGGTTCAATAACAGTTTCAGTCTGATTCCCCTTTAAAGAGATAGACTCTGTAATTATTTTTCTCAGAGCAGCATTCTCAATTTGTAAATCATGCAGGCCTTGTGCCAGTTGATCTACCTTTTGATTGAGGTTATATACAATTTGATGTATGTCTGCTGGTTCCATTTTTTAAGGCTCAGTATTATATCAGGAACTGGTGATTATATGTTAGGTGGAACACAACTGCAGAATGAATAATAATATGTATGTTACACAGGACTGTCTGAAACCTCTATTTCTGAAAAGGTTTCCTTCAGTCATGTGAGTAAGTTTAATATAACAAGCATTGATAACTTATTCAGCAGAAAGTGAATAAGAAAATAATATACTGTTAAGATCAGGCTTAGATAATAACAGGTGAACTGTGGACAAGATAAAGATTCAGTCAGGCAGCATTGGAGTAACAGGACAAGACAAGTGAAGTTGCGGTTAATGTTTATAGTTTTGAGATTAAACTTCTTATCTTAATACAAGACACAGTACATACGATATGAGGTATGATGTTTAGCAGTAATTTGTACCTTGGTAATGCAGACAGGCAGGAGAGCAAGCACGGTTACCTTCGTAGGTGATTCAGAGTAGTTAGACTGAGACCGGAGCAGACCCGGAAGTGACGTCACGCTGTGTAGCGTAATCGGAGAAACACAGTGACAGGCTGAATGAACACTGAAGGTATGAGCTGCGGTAAAAAGAAAGCAGCGAGAGGCAAATGAAAAAATGCAATAGGTACTTTACCCCACAACAGAGAGAGAGAGACTGTGAATGTAATTCCAAGGTAGAAGTTGCTGTTTAGGATAAGGCTCAGAACTCCGGATAATAAGGTAGAGAAGCAAAAGCTGAGCAGGCAGGTAAACCTCTCTGTAGCGAAGATCATCAATACTGAGCAAGGTGTAACAGGTGAGCGGCACACTTAAAGAAAGAGGAACAAATCAGAAAGTAGTGGGTGTAGCTAGGAGAAAAATGGGTTGAACCAGGCAGAACCTGACATGGTATGTAGACCTAGTGGGCATGTCATTGGTCCCACCATGGAAACTGCCATCGAGACAGGATCTTCTAATCCAAGGTCCTTTCAAGCATCCAAATCTAGTTTCTCTGCAACTGACTGCTTGGAGATTGAACGCTTAATCCTAGCTAAGCAGGGTTTCTCTGAATCCGTTATAGATACTCTGATACAGGCCAGAAAGCCTGTCACCAGGAAAATTTACCATAAGATATGGCGGAAATATCTTTGTTGGTGTGAATCCAAGGGTTACTCGTGGAGTAAAGTTAGGATTCCAAGGATATTGTCTTTTCTCCAAGAAGGTTTGGAGAAAGGTCTGTCAGCTAGTTCCTTAAAGGGACAAATATCTGCTCTGTCTATTCTGTTACACAAGCGTCTGGCAGCTGTACCAGACGTTCAGGCGTTTGCACAGGCCTTAGAATCAAGCCTGTCTACAGACCTGTGGCTCCTCCATGGAGTCTAAATTTAGTTCTTTCAGTTCTTCAAGGGGTTCCGTTTGAACCTTTGCATTCCATAGATATCAAGTTATTATCTTGGAAAGTTTTGTTTTTAGTAGCTATTTCTTCTGCTCGAAGAGTTTCAGAATTATTTGCTTTTCAGTGTGATTCACCCTATCTGGTGTTCCATGCAGATAAGGTTGTTTTGCGTACTAAACCTGGTTTCCTTCCAAAGGTGGTTTCTAATAAGAATATTAACCAGGAAATCATTGTTCCTTCTCTGTGTCCTAATCCAGTTTCTAAGACGGAACGACTGTTGCACAATCTTGATGTGGTTCGTGCTTTAAAGTTCTATTTAAAAGCAACTAAAGATTTCAGACAAACATCATCCTTGTTTGTTGTGTATTCTGGTAAGAGGAGAGGTCAGAAAGCGACTGCTACCTCTCTTTCATTCTGGCTGAAAAGCATCATCCGATTGGCTTATGAGACTGCTGGTAAGCAGCCTCCTGAACGAATTACAGCTCATTCCACCAGAGCTGTGGCTTCCACATGGGCTTTCAAGAATGAGGCTTCTGTTGAACAGATTTGTAAGGCAGCCACTTGGTCTTCACTGCATACATTCGCCAAATTTTACAAATTCGATACTATTGCTTCTTCGGAGGCTATTTTTGGGAGAAAGGTTTTGCAAGCAGTGGTGCCTTCCGTTTAGGTTACCTGACTTGTTCCCTCCCTTCATCCGTGTCCTATTGCTTTGGTATTGGTATCCCACAAGTAAGGATGAATCCGTGGACTGAATACACCAAGTAAGAGAAAACAGAATTTATGCTTACCTGATAAATTACTTTCTCTTACAGTGTATCCAGTCCACGGCCCGCCCTGATATTTAAGTCAGGTTCAAATTTAATTTTCAATAACTACAGTCACCACTGCACCCTATGGTTCTCCTTTTTCTCCTAACCGTCGGTCGAATGACTGGGGGGGCGGAGCCTGAGGGGAGCTATATGGACAGCTTTGCTGTGTGCTCTCTTTGCCACTTCCTGTAGGGATTGAGAATATCCCACAAGTAAGGATGAATCCGTGGACTGAATACACCTGTAAGAGAAAGTAATTTATCAGGTAAGCATAAATTCTGTTTTTGTTATTCAGAACTCCTTCAGGAATAGTAAAACTTTAGAGAAGTGTCTGGGGCAGCGCTGTGTACTGCATTAGCTTTTGGATACAGTGGGTATATAAAAACTGCGCCAAAAATAGGAAAAAAGCTACCCTTATTGTGGTATGTGACCTACTACATATACTAAGATAAATCAGGCAAAAAAGGGGGGTTATAAGGGAGTGCTGAAAAAGCAATTCCTATACCTCTGAATATTTAATTAGTATACTATACCTCTGAATATTTAATTAGTATACTATACCTCTGAATATTTAATTAGTATACTATACCTCTGAATATTTTAAAAGACTCGGTCTGGTAAGGATTATTATTATTGGTTATTTGTAGAGCACCAACAGATTCCGCAGCGCTATAAACAAAGGCGGAGTACAACAAAATAATTATAGGGATCAAATGGGTAGAGGGCCCTGCCAAGAGTTGCACTGTTGTAGTCAGCTCTTAAGAAGGTGATCTACAAACAGCTGGACTCTTAGGCTTACATGCTAAGGGGGTTCAGGGGATAGCAATCGAGGAGAGGAACTGGTATAAAGTAAGGTTAGTGTAGGTTGTATGCATCCCTGAACAGTAGAGTCTTTAGGGAGCGCTTGGAGCTTTTAAAACTAGGGGAGAGTAAAGGAGCTAGGCGGCAGGTGGGGAGACCAGAGAAGACGGATTTGCAGTAATCAAGGCGGGAAAGAATGAGACAGTGGATTAAAATCTTAGTTGTGTCTTGTGTAAGGAAGTGTCTAATTTTAGAGATGTTTTTAAGGTGGAAGCGGCAGGCTTTAGCCAAGGACTAAATATGAGGAGTGAAAGAAAGATCTGAATCAAATGTGACCCCGAGACATCGGGCATGCGGGGTAGGGGTAATGATGGAGTTGTCGACAGTTATAGAGAGATTGGGGGTGGAGATTTTTGAAGAAAGGGGGAAAATGAGGAGCTCAGTTTTGGAGAGATTTGGAGAGGAATGTGTTAACCTCTATTAAGAATAACAAAAATGAATTATAAGAATGAGATCCAACTCAAAAGTGCAAAATAAAAAATTATATAATTTAATTAAAAAATAAACACATAGGTAAAATCAAAGATGCATGATTATGTAAAACAAAGCACTAAAATTATCCAGATGTGGCCACTCCTGAACATATCAATTTTATATATACAAATGATTCTAAAATTATAACACAATAATAAATATATAAATATAGTAATGTATCAGTATGTAATGTGATAGGAAAAACCTAAAGGTCACAGGTTCATAAAATACAAATAGACAGGTGCATCAAATCCAAAAGCAAAAAGGTGGATGACAAACTAAAAAAGGGGGTTTAGTACGTGACAGCGTTCAAATAGTTGTTCTTAATAAGCCACTATTTCCCAGCTCTATAAAGTTTCGTGAAAATAGTATTATACAATACTTGGTGACTTTGTATTGGAAGAAGACCGTCAGGAGGAATCTTCAAAGTTGGCTCTTAAACAGTACTCACTTTTTTAGTTATAGTGATTAAATATTTGTGAGGACCCTTGGTCCTAAAGATTACTTTTAAATTGCCCTAAATAAAGTCTGATGTTAGTACCCTTGACAGCAGTGAGGACAGTTTGGCTTCCTTTGGATCCGGTGGTACGTGAGCTGTATTTGTAAAGATGTGTTCCTTTGGAACATGTAAAATTGAGAAAGGGTTTAGTGGATCTTTCGCTTGTGATTACGTCTCCTCGGAGTGTTTATAGAATCCTATCAGCTGGTCTGTTTGGCACAGGTAAAACAAACAAATTTTTTTGTGTGAATCCAGAGTCAGGCAGTTTCCTTAGTGGGGGATGTTTGGAAATCCTCTTTCTTTTTAAATAGCCTGTGGCCAAAATGTGATTAGCCTTTTTTATTGCTGAAAGTGTCCTGATAAAGGAAAATGCCTGGCAAACTCCTGTTTGCAGATCTCGGGTTGGGTGAGGCTTGACAAAGGCCCTAAGACTGAAACGTGCTGCATTCTGGGACGTTACTCGTACACGTTCGCACAACTGCTGCTTTACCTAGCCCATCTTCTGCAAACAGGAATTTACCGGCCACATTCTATCAAAGAGACACTTTTAACTATCAAAGACTTACTACACTTCTGGCTACCAGCTGCTGTCAAGGGGATATCTTGTGTGCCATTATACAAAGATCCCTACACCCAGGCACCCGGCTGCCCCTGGAGTCAGACTCCCCCAACCCTAGAACTGTGAAAATCCAATTACGCCATTATACAAAGATCCCTACACCCAGGCACCCGGCTGCCCCTGGAGTCATAGACTCCCCCAACCCTAGAACTGTGAAAATCCAATTTTCGATTTTTGAGATAAGGTGCAGCCATTTTCTTCTAATAGAAACTAATTTCCTGTAGTGTTCTTGATTTTAGATGTAAATCTCGCCAAACTGGAAACAGTAATTTCTCAATAAATAAGTAGAAAAATTAAAATAATAAAAAGGTTTTAGCAGACTAATACATTTTGGATTGTGATTACCTGAAAAAAAACCACACTTCCTGTATGGGCCAGAACTGAAAACTCGTTTTCTATAGCTTATATAGTACAGATTGTGATCAAGGCCATAGTTATATCCATGCAACAGTGCAATAATAAATTGTTGTAACATAATAGGACAATTTTATTTTGCAGTTTATGTCCTTCTAATGAGATGAGTGATGCTGAGGGCCACAAAAAAAACTTGAAGGTTTGGAGGGCCAGGGGCTATAGTTTTGAACGACCCTGTCCCAGACTGTACAGTCTTTGGAGCAGACCTTCTACCTACTGTTAGCCCAAGCGAAGCATAGAGCTTTAGGATACTTTATCTAAAGTCAGTTCTGGTAATATGTTGCTGCCCATTGTGTTATAAAATAAAATTGCAACATGCTAAGCAGCACACCATTGGGAGACATATACAGATATAAATAATGCTAGGTTATTAGATTATTGATTCGCACCCACATGCTAATCCAAGCTGTAAAAGATATACAGCGCACGTGACCTCAGGGTCAAGTCATAAATAGTTCAAGCAAGGATAGAAGACACCATACTCTAGATAAAAAATGCTGCTGTAGCGTTAGCAGGTTGAGGACTGTACATTTGCCCACTAATTGCTCATTAGCTGAACAGGTATTTAATCAATTGGATTAAGATTGTACAAACTGGATTACCTGTGAAACCTAAAGTATACTGCGCCAACTACAGAATATTGTGCTTTTTAAGAACTTCTCAACTCTCTAACACATTCTATTTTTATCTCATTCTTGCTTTTATATTTCTTGCAGTGAGTTTTATCGAACAGAATGATACAGGATTATACGTAATTTTGCCAATAATAGTTTTATCTTCGTTGCTGCTGTTGGGAACATTGCTGATATCACATCAAAGGTATTTTAAACAATATATCAGGGATTTTTAACAGTACTGTGTTGACTGGCTCTCGTGTCCTTCCCTCAAGGACCACTAGCGAGGTTGATTTTAAGGACATGAATTAAAGGGACAGTCAACACCAGAATTTTTGTTGTTTAAAAAGATAGATAATCCCTTTATTAACCATTCCCCAGTTTTGCAAAACCAACACAGTTATATTAATACACTTTTTACTTCTGTGACTAACTTGTATCTAAGCATCTTCTGACCGCCCATAATCACATGACTTTTAGTTATTATCTATTGACTTGCATTTTAGCCAATTAGTGCAGTGTCTGCCACTAGCCACGGGCGTGATCACAATGCTATCTATATGGCCTACATGAGCTTGCTCTCCCATGCTGTGAGAAGTAAATAAAATAGAGGCGGTCTTCAAGGGCTTAGAAATTATCATATGCACCTTCCTAGGTTTGCTTTCAACTAGAATACCAAGAGAACAAAGCAAAATTGTTGATAAAAGTAAATTGGAAAGTTGTTTAAAATTACATGCCCTATTTGAAAAATTAAAGGTTAGGCAAAAAAATGGCCCGTGTACACGGGCTTTAGTACTAGTAGAGTATAATTAGGAATGTTCTGGACGATCTTCCAATTACCCATCACATTAAATAAAGGTAAAAATGTATAAAACATCTTTGTGTAATTTGTTTGTGAAGGTGTGATACAATTCTTATTGCGTATGGCACAATGTGATACAATTCTTATTGCGTATGGCACAATGTGATACAATTCTTATTGCGTATGGCACAGTGTGATACAATTCTTATTGCGTATGGCACAATGTGATACAATTCTTATTGCGTATGGCACAATGTGATACAATTCGTATTGTGTATGGCACAATGTGATACAATTCTTATTGCGTATGGCACAATGTGATACAATTCTTATTGCGTATGGCACAATGTGATACAATTCTTATTGCGTATGGCACAGTGTGATACAATTCTTATTGGGTATGGCACAATATGATACAATTCTTATTGCGTATGGCACAATGTGATACAATTCTTATTGCGTATGGCACAATGTGATACAATTCTTATTGTGTATGGCACAGTGTGATACAATTCTTATTGGGTATGGCACAATGTGATACAATTCTTATTGCGTATGGCACAATGTGATACAATTCTTATTGCGTATGGCACAATGTGATACAATTCTTATTGCGTATGGCACAGTGTGATACAATTCTTATTGCGTATGGCACAGTGTGATACAATTCTTATTGCGTATGGCACAATGTGATACAATTCTTATTGCGTATGGCACAATGTGATACAATTCTTATTGCGTATGGCACAATGTGATACAATTCTTATTGCGTATGGCACAGTGTGATATAATTCTTATTGGGTATGGCACAGTGGGATACAATTCTTTTTGCGTATGGCACAATGTGATACAATTCTTATTGTGTATGGCACAATGTGATACAATTCTTATTACGTATGGCACAATGTGATACAATTCTTTTTGCGTATGGCACAATGTGATACAATTCTTATTGCGTATGGCACAATGTGATACAATTCTTATTGTGTATGGCACAATGTGATACAATTCTTTTTGCGTATGGCACAATGTGATACAATTCTTATTGTGTATGGCACAATGTGATACAATTCTTATTGTGTATGGCACAATGTGATACAATTATTGCGTATGGCACAATGTGATATAATTATTGCGTATGGCACAATGTGATACAATTCTTATTGTGTATGGCACAATGTGATACAATTCTTATTGTGTATTTTATTGTGTATGGCACAATGTGATACAATTCTTATTGCGTATGGCACAATGTGATACAATTCTTATTGCGTATGGCACAATGTGATACAATTCTTATTGCGTATCTTATTGTGTATGGCACAATGTGATACAATTCTTATTGCGTATGGCACAATGTGATACAATTCTTATTGCGTATGGCACAATGTGATACAATTCTTATTGCGTATGGCACAATGTGATACAATTCTTATTGTGTATGGCACAATGTGATACAATTCTTATAGTGTATGGCACAATGTGATACAATTCTTATTGCGTATGGCACAATGTGATACAATTCTTATTGCGTATGGCACAATGTGATACAATTCTTATTGCGTATGGCACAATGTGATACAATTCTTATTGCGTATGGCACAATGTGATACAATTCTTATTGGGTATGGCACAATGTGATACAATTCTTATTGCGTATGGCACAATGTGATACAATTCTTATTGGGTATGGCACAATGTGATACAATTCTTATTGGGTATGGCACAATGTGATACAATTCTTATTGGGTATGGCACAATGTGATACAATTCTTATTGCGTATCTTATTGCGTATGGCACAATGTGATACAATTCTTATTGCGTATGGCACAGTGTGATACAATTCTTATTGCGTATGGCACAATGTGATACAATTCTTATTGCGTATGGCACAATGTGATACAATTCTTATTGGGTATGGCACAATATGATACAATTCTTATTGCGTATGGCACAATGTGATACAATTCTTATTGCGTATGGCACAATGTGATACAATTCTTATTGGGTATGGCACAATGTGATACAATTCTTATTGGGTATGGCACAATGTGATACAATTCTTATTGGGTATGGCACAATGTGATACAATTCTTATTGGGTATGGCACAATGTGATACAATTCTTATTGGGTATGGGACAATGTGATACAATTCTTATTGCGTATGGCACAATGTGATACAATTCTTATTGCGTATGGCACAATGTGATACAATTCTTATTGCGTATGGCACAATGTGATACAATTCTTATTGGGTATGGCACAATATGATACAATTCTTATTGCGTATGGCACAATGTGATACAATTCTTATTGCGTATGGCACAATGTGATACAATTCTTATTGCGTATGGCACAATGTGATACAATTCTTATTGCGTATGGCACAATGTGATACAATTCTTATTGTGTATGGCACAATGTGATACAATTCTTATTGCGTATGGCACAATGTGATACAATTCTTATTGCGTATGGCACAGTGTGATACAATTCTTATTGCGTATGGCACAATGTGATACAATTCTTATTGCGTATGGCACAATGTGATACAATTCTTATTGGGTATGGCACAATGTGATACAATTCTTATTGCGTATGGCACAGTGTGATACAATTCTTATTGCGTATGGCACAATGGGATACAATTCTTATTGCGTATCTTATTGTGTATGGCACAATGTGATACAATTCTTATTGCGTATGGCACAATGTGATACAATTCTTATTGCGTATGGCACAATGTGATACAATTCTTATTGCGAATGGCATAATGTGATACAATTCTTACTGCGTATGGCACAATGTGATACAATTCTTATTGTGTATCTTACTGCATATGGCACAATGTGATACAATTCTTATTGCGTATCTTATTGCATATGGCACAATGTGATACAATTCTTATTGCGTATGGCACAGTGTGATACAATTCTTATTGTGTATGGCACAATGTGATACAATTCTTATTGCGTATGGCACAATGTGATACAATTCTTATTGCGTATGGCACAGTGTGATACAATTCTTATTGCGTATGGCACAATGTGATACAATTCTTATTGCGTATGGCACAATGTGATACAATTCTTATTGGGTATGGCACAATATGATACAATTCTTATTGCGTATGGCACAATGTGATACAATTCTTATTGCGTATGGCACAATGTGATACAATTCTTATTGGGTATGGCACAATGTGATACAATTCTTATTGGGTATGGCACAATGTGATACAATTCTTATTGGGTATGGCACAATGTGATACAATTCTTATTGGGTATGGCACAATGTGATACAATTCTTATTGGGTATGGAACAATGTGATACAATTCTTATTGCGTATGGCACAATGTGATACAATTCTTATTGCGTATGGCACAATGTGATACAATTCTTATTGTGTATGGCACAATGTGATACAATTCTTATTGCGTATCTTATTGCGTATGGCACAATGTGATACAATTCTTATTGCGTATGGCACAATGTGATACAATTCTTATTGCGCATGGCACAATGTGATACAATTCTTATTGCGTATGGCACGGTGTGATACAATTCTTATTGCGTATCTTATTGCGTATGGCACAATGTGATACAATTCTTACTGCGTATGGCACAATGTGATACAATTCTTATTGCGTATGGCACAATGTGATACAATTGTTATTGCGTATGGCACAATGTGATACAATTCTTATTGCGTATCTTATTGCGTATGGCACAATGTGATACAATTCTTATTGCGTATGGCACAATGTGATACAATTCTTATTGCGTATGGCACAATGTGATACAATTCTTATTGCGTATGGCACAATGTGATACAATTCTTATTGCGTATCTTATTGCGTATGGCACAATGTGATACAATTCTTATTGCGTATGGCACAATGTGATACAATTCTTATTGCGTATGGCACAATGTGATACAATTCTTATTGGGTATGGCACAATATGATACAATTCTTATTGCGTATGGCACAATGTGATACAATTCTTATTGCGTATGGCACAATGTGATACAATTCTTATTGCGTATGGCACAATGTGATACAATTCTTATTGCGTATGGCACAATGTGATACAATTCTTATTGTGTATTGCACAATGTGATACAATTCTTATTGCGTATGGCACAATGTGATACAATTCTTATTGCGTATGGCACAGTGTGATACAATTCTTATTGCGTATGGCACAATGTGATACAATTCTTATTGCGTATGGCACAATGTGATACAATTCTTATTGGGTATGGCACAATGTGATACAATTCTTATTGCGTATGGCACAGTGTGATACAATTCTTATTGCGTATGGCACAATGGGATACAATTCTTATTGCGTATCTTATTGTGTATGGCACAATGTGATACAATTCTTATTGCGTATGGCACAATGTGATACAATTCTTATTGCGTATGGCACAATGTGATACAATTCTTATTGCGAATGGCATAACGTGATACAATTCTTACTGCGTATGGCACAATGTGATACAATTCTTATTGTGTATCTTACTGCATATGGCACAATGTGATACAATTCTTATTGCGTATCTTATTGCATATGGCACAATGTGATACAATTCTTATTGCGTATGGCACAGTGTGATACAATTCTTATTGTGTATGGCACAATGTGATACAATTCTTATTGCGTATGGCACAGTGTGATACAATTCTTATTGTGTATGGCACAATGTGATACAATTCTTATTGGGTATGGCACAATGTGATACAATTCTTATTGCGTATGGCACAATGTGATACAATTCTTATTGCGTATGGCACAATGTGATACAATTCTTATTGCGTATGGCACAGTGTGATACAATTCTTATTGCGTATGGCACAATGTGATACAATTCTTATTGCGTATGGCACAATGTGATACAATTCTTATTGTGTATCTTATTGCGTATGGCACAATGTGATACAATTCTTATGGCGTATGGCACAGTGTGATACAATTCTTATTGCGTATGGCACAATGTGATACAATTCTTATTGCGTATGGCACAATGTGATACAATTCTTATTGGGTATGGCACAATATGATACAATTCTTATTGAGTATGGCACAATGTGATACAATTCTTATTGCGTATGGCACAATGTGATACAATTCTTATTGGGTATGGCACAATGTGATACAATTCTTATTGGGTATGGCACAATGTGATACAATTCTTATTGGGTATGGCACAATGTGATACAATTCTTATTGGGTATGGCACAATGTGATACAATTCTTATTGCGTATGGCACAATGTGATACAATTCTTATTGCGTATCTTATTGCGTATGGCACAATGTGATACAATTCTTACTGCGTATGGCACAGTGTGATACAATTCTTATTGCGTATGGCACAATGTGATACATTTCTTATTGGGTATGGCACAATGTGATACAATTCTTATTGGGTATGGCACAATGTGATACAATTCTTTTTGGGTATGGCACAATGTGATACAATTCTTATTGCGTATGGCACAGTGTGATACAATTCTTATTGCGTATGGCACAATGTGATACAATTCTTATTGCGTATGGCACAGTGTGATACAATTCTTATTGCGTATGGCACAATGTGATACAATTCTTATTGCGTATGGCACAATGTGATACAATTCTTATTGTGTATGGCACAATGTGATACAATTCTTATAGGGTATGGCACAATGTGATACAATTCTTATTGCGTATGGCACAATGTGATACTATTCTTATTGCGTATGGCACAATGTGATACAATTCTTATTGGGTATGGCACAATGTGATACAATTCTTATTGTGTATGGCACAATGTGATACAATTCTTATTGGGTATGGCACAATGTGATACAATTCTTATTGGGTATGGCACAATGTGATACAATTCTTATTGCGTATGGCACAATGTGATACAATTCTTATTGCGTATGGCACAATGTGATACAATTCTTATTGGGTATGGCACAATGTGATACAATTCTTATTGCGTATGGCACAATGTGATACAATTCTTATTGGGTATGGCACAATGTGATACAATTCTTATTGTGTATGGCACAATGTGATTCAATTCTTATTGCGTATGGCACAATGTGATACAATTCTTATTGCGTATGGCACAATGTGATACAATTCTTATTGCGTATGGCACAATGTGATACAATAATTATTGGGTATGGCACAGTGTGATACAATTCTTATTGGGTATGGCACAATGTGATACAATTCTTATTGGGTATGGCACAATGTGATACAATTCTTATTGCGTATGGCACAATGTGATACAATTCTTATTGCGTATGGCACAATGTGATACAATTCTTATTGCGTATGGCACAATGTGATACAATTCTTATTGCGTATGGCACAATGTGATACAATTCTTATTGCGTATGGCACAGTGTGATACAATTCTTATTGTGTATGGCACAATGTGATACAATTCTTATTGCGTATGGCACAGTGTGATACAATTCTTATTGCGTATGGCACAGTGTGATACAACTCTTATTGCGTATGGCACAATGTGATACAATTCTTATTGCGTATGGCACAGTGTGATACAATTCTTATTGCGTATGGCACAATGTGATACAATTCTTATTGCGTATGGCACAATGTGATACAATTCTTATTGTGTATGGCACAATGTGATACAATTCTTATAGGGTATGGCACAATGTGATACAATTCTTATTGCGTATGGCACAATGTGATACTATTCTTATTGCGTATGGCACAATGTGATACAATTCTTATTGGGTATGGCACAATGTGATACAATTCTTATTGTGTATGGCACAATGTGATACAATTCTTATTGGGTATGGCACAATGTGATACAATTCTTATTGGGTATGGCACAATGTGATACAATTCTTATTGCGTATGGCACAATGTGATACAATTCTTATTGCGTATGGCACAATGTGATACAATTCTTATTGGGTATGGCACAATGTGATACAATTCTTATTGCGTATGGCACAATGTGATACAATTCTTATTGGGTATGGCACAATGTGATACAATTCTTATTGTGTATGGCACAATGTGATACAATTCTTATTGCGTATGGCACAATGTGATACAATTCTTATTGCGTATGGCACAATGTGATACAATTCTTATTGCGTATGGCACAATGTGATACAATAATTATTGGGTATGGCACAGTGTGATACAATTCTTATTGGGTATGGCACAATGTGATACAATTCTTATTGGGTATGGCACAATGTGATACAATTCTTATTGCGTATGGCACAATGTGATACAATTCTTATTGCGTATGGCACAATGTGATACAATTCTTATTGCGTATGCCACAATGTGATACAATTCTTATTGCGTATGGCACAATGTGATACAATTCTTATTGCGTATGGCACAGTGTGATACAATTCTTATTGTGTATGGCACAATGTGATACAATTCTTATTGCGTATGGCACAGTGTGATACAATTCTTATTGCGTATGGCACAGTGTGATACAACTCTTATTGCGTATGGCACAATGTGATACAATTCTTATTGCGTATGGCACAATGTGATACAATTCTTATTGTGTATGGCACAATGTGATACAATTCTTATTGGGTATGGCACAATGGGATACAATTCTTATTGTGTATGGCACAATGTGATACAATTCTTACTGTGTATGGCACAATGTGATACAATTCTTATTGCGTATGGCACAGTGTGATACAAATCTTATTGCGTATCTTATTGCGTATGGCACAATGTGATACAATTCTTACTGCGTATGGCACAATGTAATACAATTCTTATTGCGTATGGCACAATGTGATACAATTCTTATTGTGTATGGCACAATGTGATACAATTCTTATTGCGTATGGCACAATGTGATACAATTCTTATTGCGTATGGCAGAATGTGATACAATTCTTATTGCGTATGGCACAATGTGATACAATTCTTATTGGGTATGGCACAATATGATACAATTCTTATTGCGTATGGCACAATGTGATACAATTCTTATTGCGTATGGCACAGTGTGATACAATTCTTATTGGGTATGGCACAGTGTGATACAATTTCTATTGCGTATGGCACAATGTGATACAATTCTTATTGCGTATGGCACAATGTGATACAATTCTTATTGCGTATGGCACAATGTGATACAATTCTTATTGGGTATGGCACAGTGTGATACAATTTCTATTGCGTATGGCACAATGTGATACAATTCTTATTGCGTATGGCACAATGTGATACAATTCTTATTGCGTATGGCACAATGTGATACAATTCTTATTGCGTATGGCACAATGTGATACAATTCTTATTGCGTATGGCACAATGTGATACAATTCTTATTTCGTATGGCACAGTGTGATACAATTCTTATTGCGTATGGCACAATGTGATACAATTCTTATTGAGTATGGCACAATGTGATACAATTCTTATTGCGTATGGCACAATGTGATACAATTCTTATTGCGTATGGCACAGTGTGATACAATTCTTATTGCGTATGGCACAATGTGATACAATTCTTATTGCGTATGGCACAATGTGATACAATTCTTATTGCGTATGGCACAATGTGATACAATTCTTATTGCGTATGGCACAGTGTGATACAATTCTTATTGCGTATGGCACAATGTGATACAATTCTTATTGCGTATCTTATTGTGTATGGCACAATGTGATACAATTCTTATTGCGTATGGCACAATGTGATACAATTCTTATTGCGTATGGCACAGTGCGATACAATTCTTATTGGGTATGGCACAATGTGATACAATTCTTATTGCGTATCTTATTGCGTATGGCACAATGTGATACAATTCTTATTGCGTATGGCACAGTGTGATACAATTCTTATTGCGTATGGCACAATGTGATACAATTCTTATTGCGTATGGCACAATGTGATACAATTCTTATTGCGCATGGCACAATGTGATACAATTCTTATTGCGTATGGCACGGTGTGATACAATTCTTATTGCGTATCTTATTGCGTATGGCACAATGTGATACAATTCTTACTGCGTATGGCACAATGTGATACAATTCTTATTGCGGATGGCACAATGTGATACAATTGTTATTGCGTATGGCACAATGTGATACAATTCTTATTGCGTATCTTATTGCGTATGGCACAATGTGATACAATTCTTATTGCGTATGGCACAATGTGATACAATTCTTATTGCGTATGGCACAATGTGATACAATTCTTATTGCGTATGGCACAATGTGATACAATTCTTATTGCGTATCTTATTGCGTATGGCACAATGTGATACAATTCTTATTGCGTATGGCACAATGTGATACAATTCTTATTGCGTATGGCACAATGTGATACAATTCTTATTGGGTATGGCACAATATGATACAATTCTTATTGCGTATGGCACAATGTGATACAATTCTTATTGCGTATGGCACAATGTGATACAATTCTTATTGCGTATGGCACAATGTGATACAATTCTTATTGCGTATGGCACAATGTGATACAATTCTTATTGTGTATTGCACAATGTGATACAATTCTTATTGCGTATGGCACAATGTGATACAATTCTTATTGCGTATGGCACAGTGTGATACAATTCTTATTGCGTATGGCACAATGTGATACAATTCTTATTGCGTATGGCACAATGTGATACAATTCTTATTGCGTATGGCACAATGTGATACAATTCTTATTGCGTATGGCACAGTGTGATACAATTCTTATTGCGTATGGCACAATGGGATACAATTCTTATTGCGTATCTTATTGTGTATGGCACAATGTGATACAATTCTTATTGCGTATGGCACAATGTGATACAATTCTTATTGCGTATGGCACAATGTGATACAATTCTTATTGCGAATGGCATAACGTGATACAATTCTTACTGCGTATGGCACAATGTGATACAATTCTTATTGTGTATCTTACTGCATATGGCACAATGTGATACAATTCTTATTGCGTATCTTATTGCATATGGCACAATGTGATACAATTCTTATTGCGTATGGCACAGTGTGATACAATTCTTATTGTGTATGGCACAATGTGATACAATTCTTATTGCGTATGGCACAGTGTGATACAATTCTTATTGTGTATGGCACAATGTGATACAATTCTTATTGTGTATGGCACAATGTGATACAATTCTTATTGCGTATGGCACAATGTGATACAATTCTTATTGCGTATGGCACAATGTGATACAATTCTTATTGCGTATGGCACAGTGTGATACAATTCTTATTGCGTATGGCACAATGTGATACAATTCTTATTGCGTATGGCACAATGTGATACAATTCTTATTGTGTATCTTATTGCGTATGGCACAATGTGATACAATTCTTATGGCGTATGGCACAGTGTGATACAATTCTTATTGCGTATGGCACAATGTGATACAATTCTTATTGCGTATGGCACAATGTGATACAATTCTTATTGGGTATGGCACAATGTGATACAATTCTTATTGAGTATGGCACAATGTGATACAATTCTTATTGCGTATGGCACAATGTGATACAATTCTTATTGGGTATGGCACAATGTGATACAATTCTTATTGGGTATGGCACAATGTGATACAATTCTTATTGGGTATGGCACAATGTGATACAATTCTTATTGGGTATGGCACAATGTGATACAATTCTTATTGCGTATGGCACAATGTGATACAATTCTTATTGCGTATCTTATTGCGTATGGCACAATGTGATACAATTCTTACTGCGTATGGCACAGTGTGATACAATTCTTATTGCGTATGGCACAATGTGATACATTTCTTATTGGGTATGGCACAATGTGATACAATTCTTATTGGGTATGGCACAATGTGATACAATTCTTTTTGGGTATGGCACAATGTGATACAATTCTTATTGCGTATGGCACAGTGTGATACAATTCTTATTGCGTATGGCACAATGTGATACAATTCTTATTGCGTATGGCACAATGTGATACAATTCTTATTGCGTATGGCACAATGTGATACAATTCTTATTGCGTATGGCACAATGTGATACAATTCTTATTGTGTATGGCACAATGTGATACAATTCTTATAGGGTATGGCACAATGTGATACAATTCTTATTGCGTATGGCACAATGTGATACAATTCTTATTGCGTATGGCACAATGTGATACAATTCTTATTGGGTATGGCACAATGTGATACAATTCTTATTGTGTATGGCACAATGTGATACAATTCTTATTGGGTATGGCACAATGTGATACAATTCTTATTGGGTATGGCACAATGTGATACAATTCTTATTGCGTATGGCACAATGTGATACAATTCTTATTGCGTATGGCACAATGTGATACAATTCTTATTGGGTATGGCACAATGTGATACAATTCTTATTGCGTATGGCACAATGTGATACAATTCTTATTGGGTATGGCACAATGTGATACAATTCTTATTGTGTATGGCACAATGTGATACAATTCTTATTGCGTATGGCACAATGTGATACAATTCTTATTGCGTATGGCACAATGTGATACAATTCTTATTGCGTATGGCACAATGTGATACAATAATTATTGGGTATGGCACAGTGTGATACAATTCTTATTGGGTATGGCACAATGTGATACAATTCTTATTGGGTATGGCACAATGTGATACAATTCTTATTGCGTATGGCACAATGTGATACAATTCTTATTGCGTATGGCACAATGTGATACAATTCTTATTGCGTATGGCACAATGTGATACAATTCTTATTGCGTATGGCACAATGTGATACAATTCTTATTGCGTATGGCACAGTGTGATACAATTCTTATTGTGTATGGCACAATGTGATACAATTCTTATTGCGTATGGCACAGTGTGATACAATTCTTATTGCGTATGGCACAGTGTGATACAAGTCTTATTGCGTATGGCACAATGTGATACAATTCTTATTGCGTATGGCACAGTGTGATACAATTCTTATTGCGTATGGCACAATGTGATACAATTCTTATTGCGTATGGCACAATGTGATACAATTCTTATTGTGTATGGCACAATGTGATACAATTCTTATAGGGTATGGCACAATGTGATACAATTCTTATTGCGTATGGCACAATGTGATACTATTCTTATTGCGTATGGCACAATGTGATACAATTCTTATTGGGTATGGCACAATGTGATACAATTCTTATTGTGTATGGCACAATGTGATACAATTCTTATTGGGTATGGCACAATGTGATACAATTCTTATTGGGTATGGCACAATGTGATACAATTCTTATTGCGTTTGGCACAATGTGATACAATTCTTATTGCGTATGGCACAATGTGATACAATTCTTATTGGGTATGGCACAATGTGATACAATTCTTATTGCGTATGGCACAATGTGATACAATTCTTATTGGGTATGGCACAATGTGATACAATTCTTATTGTGTATGGCACAATGTGATACAATTCTTATTGCGTATGGCACAATGTGATACAATTCTTATTGCGTATGGCACAATGTGATACAATTCTTATTGCGTATGGCACAATGTGATACAATAATTATTGGGTATGGCACAGTGTGATACAATTCTTATTGGGTATGGCACAATGTGATACAATTCTTATTGGGTATGGCACAATGTGATACAATTCTTATTGCGTATGGCACAATGTGATACAATTCTTATTGCGTATGGCACAATGTGATACAATTCTTATTGCGTATGCCACAATGTGATACAATTCTTATTGCGTATGGCACAATGTGATACAATTCTTATTGCGTATGGCACAGTGTGATACAATTCTTATTGTGTATGGCACAATGTGATACAATTCTTATTGCGTATGGCACAGTGTGATACAATTCTTATTGCGTATGGCACAGTGTGATACAACTCTTATTGCGTATGGCACAATGTGATACAATTCTTATTGCGTATGGCACAATGTGATACAATTCTTATTGTGTATGGCACAATGTGATACAATTCTTATTGGGTATGGCACAATGGATACAATTCTTATTGTGTATGGCACAATGTGATACAATTCTTACTGTGTATGGCACAATGTGATACAATTCTTATTGCGTATGGCACAGTGTGATACAATTCTTATTGCGTATCTTATTGCGTATGGCACAATGTGATACAATTCTTACTGCGTATGGCACAATGTAATACAATTCTTATTGCGTATGGCACAATGTGATACAATTCTTATTGTGTATGGCACAATGTGATACAATTCTTATTGCGTATGGCACAATGTGATACAATTCTTATTGCGTATGGCACAATGTGATACAATTCTTATTGCGTATGGCACAATGTGATACAATTCTTATTGGGTATGGCACAATATGATACAATTCTTATTGCGTATGGCACAATGTGATACAATTCTTATTGCGTATGGCACAGTGTGATACAATTCTTATTGGGTATGGCACAGTGTGATACAATTTCTATTGCGTATGGCACAATGTGATACAATTCTTATTGCGTATGGCACAATGTGATACAATTCTTATTGCGTATGGCACAATGTGATACAATTCTTATTGGGTATGGCACAGTGTGATACAATTTCTATTGCGTATGGCACAATGTGATACAATTCTTATTGCGTATGGCACAATGTGATACAATTCTTATTGCGTATGGCACAATGTGATACAATTCTTATTGCGTATGGCACAATGTGATATAATTCTTATTGCGTATGGCACAATGTGATACAATTCTTATTTCGTATGGCACAGTGTGATACAATTCTTATTGCGTATGGCACAATGTGATACAATTCTTATTGAGTATGGCACAATGTGATACAATTCTTATTGCGTATGGCACAATGTGATACAATTCTTATTGCGTATGGCACAGTGTGATACAATTCTTATTGCGTATGGCACAATGTGATACAATTCTTATTGCGTATGGCACAATGTGATACAATTCTTATTGCGTATGGCACAATGTGATACAATTCTTATTGCGTATGGCACAGTGTGATACAATTCTTATTGCGTATGGCACAATGTGATACAATTCTTATTGCGTATCTTATTGTGTATGGCACAATGTGATACAATTCTTATTGCGTATGGCACAATGTGATACAATTCTTATTGCGTATGGCACAGTGCGATACAATTCTTATTGGGTATGGCACAATGTGATACAATTCTTATTGCGTATCTTATTGCGTATGGCACAATGTGATACAATTCTTATTGCGTATGGCACAGTGTGATACAATTCTTATTGCGTATGGCACAATGTGATACAATTCTTATTGCGTATGGCACAATGTGATACAATTCTTATTGGGTATGGCACAATATGATACAATTCTTATTGCGTATGGCACAATGTGATACAATTCTTATTGCGTATGGCACAATGTGATACAATTCTTATTGGGTATGGCACAATGTGATACAATTCTTATTGGGTATGGCACAATGTGATACAATTCTTATTGGGTATGGCACAATGTGATACAATTCTTATTGGGTATGGCACAATGTGATACAATTCTTATTGGGTATGGAACAATGTGATACAATTCTTATTGCGTATGGCACAATGTGATACAATTCTTATTGCGTATGGCACAATGTGATACAATTCTTATTGTGTATGGCACAATGTGATACAATTCTTATTGCGTATCTTATTGCGTATGGCACAATGTGATACAATTCTTATTGCGTATGGCACAATGTGATACAATTCTTATTGCGCATGGCACAATGTGATACAATTCTTATTGCGTATGGCACGGTGTGATACAATTCTTATTGCGTATCTTATTGCGTATGGCACAATGTGATACAATTCTTACTGCGTATGGCACAATGTGATACAATTCTTATTGCGGATGGCACAATGTGATACAATTGTTATTGCGTATGGCACAATGTGATACAATTCTTATTGCGTATCTTATTGCGTATGGCACAATGTGATACAATTCTTATTGCGTATGGCACAATGTGATACAATTCTTATTGCGTATGGCACAATGTGATACAATTCTTATTGCGTATGGCACAATGTGATACAATTCTTATTGCGTATCTTATTGCGTATGGCACAATGTGATACAATTCTTATTGCGTATGGCACAATGTGATACAATTCTTATTGCGTAAGGCACAATGTGATACAATTCTTATTGGGTATGGCACAATATGATACAATTCTTATTGCGTATGGCACAATGTGATACAATTCTTATTGCGTATGGCACAATGTGATACAATTCTTATTGCGTATGGCACAATGTGATACAATTCTTATTGCGTATGGCACAATGTGATACAATTCTTATTGTGTATGGCACAATGTGATACAATTCTTATTGCGTATGGCACAATGTGATACAATTCTTATTGCGTATGGCACAGTGTGATACAATTCTTATTGCGTATGGCACAATGTGATACAATTCTTATTGCGTATGGCACAATGTGATACAATTCTTATTGGGTATGGCACAATGTGATACAATTCTTATTGCGTATGGCACAGTGTGATACAATTCTTATTGCGTATGGCACAATGGGATACAATTCTTATTGCGTATCTTATTGTGTATGGCACAATGTGATACAATTCTTATTGCGTATGGCACAATGGTGATACAATTCTTATTGCGTATGGCACAATGTGATACAATTCTTATTGCGAATGGCATAATGTGATACAATTCTTACTGCGTATGGCACAATGTGATACAATTCTTATTGTGTATCTTACTGCATATGGCACAATGTGATACAATTCTTATTGCGTATCTTATTGCATATGGCACAATGTGATACAATTCTTATTGCGTATGGCACAGTGTGATACAATTCTTATTGTGTATGGCACAATGTGATACAATTCTTATTGCGTATATGGCACAATGTGATACAATTCTTATTGCGTATGGCACAGTGTGATACAATTCTTATTGCGTATGGCACAATGTGATACAATTCTTATTGCGTATGGCACAATGTGATACAATTCTTATTGGGTATGGCACAATATGATACAATTCTTATTGCGTATGGCACAATGTGATACAATTCTTATTGCGTATGGCACAATGTGATACAATTCTTATTGCGTATGGCACAATGTGATACAATTCTTATTGGGTATGGCACAATGTGATACAATTCTTATTGGGTATGGCACAATGTGATACAATTCTTATTGGGTATGGCACAATGTGATACAATTCTTATTGGGTATGGAACAATGTGATACAATTCTTATTGCGTATGGCACAATGTGATACAATTCTTATTGCGTATGGCACAATGTGATACAATTCTTATTGTGTATGGCACAATGTGATACAATTCTTATTGCGTATCTTATTGCGTATGGCACAATGTGATACAATTCTTATTGCGTATGGCACAATGTGATACAATTCTTATTGCGCATGGCACAATGTGATACAATTCTTATTGCGTATGGCACGGTGTGATACAATTCTTATTGCGTATCTTATTGCGTATGGCACAATGTGATACAATTCTTACTGCGTATGGCACAATGTGATACAATTCTTATTGCGGATGGCACAATGTGATACAATTGTTATTGCGTATGGCACAATGTGATACAATTCTTATTGCGTATCTTATTGCGTATGGCACAATGTGATACAATTCTTATTGCGTATGGCACAATGTGATACAATTCTTATTGCGTATGGCACAATGTGATACAATTCTTATTGCGTATGGCACAATGTGATACAATTCTTATTGCGTATCTTATTGCGTATGGCACAATGTGATACAATTCTTATTGCGTATGGCACAATGTGATACAATTCTTATTGCGTATGGCACAATGTGATACAATTCTTATTGGGTATGGCACAATATGATACAATTCTTATTGCGTATGGCACAATGTGATACAATTCTTATTGCGTATGGCACAATGTGATACAATTCTTATTGCGTATGGCACAATGTGATACAATTCTTATTGCGTATGGCACAATGTGATACAATTCTTATTGTGTATTGCACAATGTGATACAATTCTTATTGCGTATGGCACAATGTGATACAATTCTTATTGCGTATGGCACAGTGTGATACAATTCTTATTGCGTATGGCACAATGTGATACAATTCTTATTGCGTATGGCACAATGTGATACAATTCTTATTGGGTATGGCACAATGTGATACAATTCTTATTGCGTATGGCACAGTGTGATACAATTCTTATTGCGTATGGCACAATGTGATACAATTCTTATTGCGTATCTTATTGTGTATGGCACAATGTGATACAATTCTTATTGCGTATGGCACAATGTGATACAATTCTTATTGCGTATGGCACAATGTGATACAATTCTTATTGCGAATGGCATAACGTGATACAATTCTTACTGCGTATGGCACAATGTGATACAATTCTTATTGTGTATCTTACTGCATATGGCACAATGTGATACAATTCTTATTGCGTATCTTATTGCATATGGCACAATGTGATACAATTCTTATTGCGTATGGCACAGTGTGATACAATTCTTATTGTGTATGGCACAATGTGATACAATTCTTATTGCGTATGGCACAGTGTGATACAATTCTTATTGTGTATGGCACAATGTGATACAATTCTTATTGTGTATGGCACAATGTGATACAATTCTTATTGCGTATGGCACAATGTGATACAATTCTTATTGCGTATGGCACAATGTGATACAATTCTTATTGCGTATGGCACAGTGTGATACAATTCTTATTGCGTATGGCACAATGTGATACAATTCTTATTGCGTATGGCACAATGTGATACAATTCTTATTGTGTATCTTATTGCGTATGGCACAATGTGATACAATTCTTATGGCGTATGGCACAGTGTGATACAATTCTTATTGCGTATGGCACAATGTGATACAATTCTTATTGCGTATGGCACAATGTGATACAATTCTTATTGGGTATGGCACAATATGATACAATTCTTATTGAGTATGGCACAATGTGATACAATTCTTATTGCGTATGGCACAATGTGATACAATTCTTATTGGGTATGGCACAATGTGATACAATTCTTATTGGGTATGGCACAATGTGATACAATTCTTATTGGGTATGGCACAATGTGATACAATTCTTATTGGGTATGGCACAATGTGATACAATTCTTATTGCGTATGGCACAATGTGATACAATTCTTATTGCGTATCTTATTGCGTATGGCACAATGTGATACAATTCTTACTGCGTATGGCACAGTGTGATACAATTCTTATTGCGTATGGCACAATGTGATACATTTCTTATTGGGTATGGCACAATGTGATACAATTCTTATTGGGTATGGCACAATGTGATACAATTCTTATTGGGTATGGCACAATGTGATACAATTCTTATTGCGTATGGCACAGTGTGATACAATTCTTATTGCGTATGGCACAATGTGATACAATTCTTATTGCGTATGGCACAGTGTGATACAATTCTTATTGCGTATGGCACAATGTGATACAATTCTTATTGCGTATGGCACAATGTGATACAATTCTTATTGTGTATGGCACAATGTGATACAATTCTTATAGGGTATGGCACAATGTGATACAATTCTTATTGCGTATGGCACAATGTGATACAATTCTTATTGCGTATGGCACAATGTGATACAATTCTTATTGGGTATGGCACAATGTGATACAATTCTTATTGTGTATGGCACAATGTGATACAATTCTTATTGGGTATGGCACAATGTGATACAATTCTTATTGGGTATGGCACAATGTGATACAATTCTTATTGCGTATGGCACAATGTGATACAATTCTTATTGCGTATGGCACAATGTGATACAATTCTTATTGCGTATGGCACAATGTGATACAATTCTTATTGCGTATGGCACAATGTGATACAATTCTTATTGGGTATGGCACAATGTGATACAATTCTTATTGTGTATGGCACAATGTGATACAATTCTTATTGCGTATGGCACAATGTGATACAATTCTTATTGCGTATGGCACAATGTGATACAATTCTTATTGCGTATGGCACAATGTGATACAATAATTATTGGGTATGGCACAGTGTGATACAATTCTTATTGGGTATGGCACAATGTGATACAATTCTTATTGGGTATGGCACAATGTGATACAATTCTTATTGCGTATGGCACAATGTGATACAATTCTTATTGCGTATGGCACAATGTGATACAATTCTTATTGCGTATGCCACAATGTGATACAATTCTTATTGCGTATGGCACAATGTGATACAATTCTTATTGCGTATGGCACAGTGTGATACAATTCTTATTGCGTATGGCACAATGTGATACAATTCTTATTGCGTATGGCACAGTGTGATACAATTCTTATTGCGTATGGCACAGTGTGATACAACTCTTATTGCGTATGGCACAATGTGATACAATTCTTATTGCGTATGGCACAGTGTGATACAATTCTTATTGCGTATGGCACAGTGTGATACAATTCTTATTGCGTATGGCACAATGTGATACAATTCTTATTGTGTATGGCACAATGTGATACAATTCTTATAGGGTATGGCACAATGTGATACAATTCTTATTGCGTATGGCACAATGTGATACTATTCTTATTGCGTATGGCACAATGTGATACAATTCTTATTGGGTATGGCACAATGTGATACAATTCTTATTGTGTATGGCACAATGTGATACAATTCTTATTGGGTATGGCACAATGTGATACAATTCTTATTGGGTATGGCACAATGTGATACAATTCTTATTGCGTATGGCACAATGTGATACAATTCTTATTGCGTATGGCACAATGTGATACAATTCTTATTGGGTATGGCACAATGTGATACAATTCTTATTGCGTATGGCACAATGTGATACAATTCTTATTGGGTATGGCACAATGTGATACAATTCTTATTGTGTATGGCACAATGTGATACAATTCTTATTGCGTATGGCACAATGTGATACAATTCTTATTGCGTATGGCACAATGTGATACAATTCTTATTGCGTATGGCACAATGTGATACAATAATTATTGGGTATGGCACAGTGTGATACAATTCTTATTGGGTATGGCACAATGTGATACAATTCTTATTGGGTATGGCACAATGTGATACAATTCTTATTGCGTATGGCACAATGTGATACAATTCTTATTGCGTATGGCACAATGTGATACAATTCTTATTGCGTATGCCACAATGTGATACAATTCTTATTGCGTATGGCACAATGTGATACAATTCTTATTGCGTATGGCACAGTGTGATACAATTCTTATTGTGTATGGCACAATGTGATACAATTCTTATTGCGTATGGCACAGTGTGATACAATTCTTATTGCGTATGGCACAGTGTGATACAACTCTTATTGCGTATGGCACAATGTGATACAATTCTTATTGCGTATGGCACAATGTGATACAATTCTTATTGTGTATGGCACAATGTGATACAATTCTTATTGGGTATGGCACAATGGGATACAATTCTTATTGTGTATGGCACAATGTGATACAATTCTTACTGTGTATGGCACAATGTGATACAATTCTTATTGCGTATGGCACAGTGTGATACAATTCTTATTGCGTATCTTATTGCGTATGGCACAATGTGATACAATTCTTACTGCGTATGGCACAATGTAATACAATTCTTATTGCGTATGGCACAATGTGATACAATTCTTATTGTGTATGGCACAATGTGATACAATTCTTATTGCGTATGGCACAATGTGATACAATTCTTATTGCGTATGGCACAATGTGATACAATTCTTATTGCGTATGGCACAATGTGATACAATTCTTATTGGGTATGGCACAATATGATACAATTCTTATTGCGTATGGCACAATGTGATACAATTCTTATTGCGTATGGCACAGTGTGATACAATTCTTATTGGGTATGGCACAGTGTGATACAATTTCTATTGCGTATGGCACAATGTGATACAATTCTTATTGCGTATGGCACAATGTGATACAATTCTTATTGCGTATGGCACAATGTGATACAATTCTTATTGGGTATGGCACAGTGTGATACAATTTCTATTGCGTATGGCACAATGTGATACAATTCTTATTGCGTATGGCACAATGTGATACAATTCTTATTGCGTATGGCACAATGTGATACAATTCTTATTGCGTATGGCACAATGTGATATAATTCTTATTGCGTATGGCACAATGTGATACAATTCTTATTTCGTATGGCACAGTGTGATACAATTCTTATTGCGTATGGCACAATGTGATACAATTCTTATTGAGTATGGCACAATGTGATACAATTCTTATTGCGTATGGCACAATGTGATACAATTCTTATTGCGTATGGCACAGTGTGATACAATTCTTATTGCGTATGGCACAATGTGATACAATTCTTATTGCGTATGGCACAATGTGATACAATTCTTATTGCGTATGGCACAATGTGATACAATTCTTATTGCGTATGGCACAGTGTGATACAATTCTTATTGCGTATGGCACAGTGTGATACAATTCTTATTGCGTATGGCACAATGTGATACAATTCTTATTGCGTATCTTATTGTGTATGGCACAATGTGATACAATTCTTATTGCGTATGGCACAATGTGATACAATTCTTATTGCGTATGGCACAGTGCGATACAATTCTTATTGGGTATGGCACAATGTGATACAATTCTTATTGCGTATGGCACAATGTGATACAATTCTTATTGCGTATGGCACAATGTGATACAATTCTTATTGCGTATGGCACAATGTGATACAATTCTTATTGCGTATGGCACAGTGTGATACAATTCTTATTGCGTATCTTATTGCGTATGGCACAGTGTGATACAATTCTTATTGCGTATGGCACAATGTGATACAATTCTTATTGCGTATCTTATTGCGTATGGCACAGTGTGATACAATTCTTATTGCGTATGGCACAATGTGATAAATTCTTATTGCATATGGCACAATGTGATACAATTCTTATTGCGTATGGCACAATGTGATACAATTCTTATTGCGTATCTTATTGCGTATGGCACAATGTGATACAATTCTTATTGCGTATGGCACAGTGTGATACAATTCTTATTGCGTATGGCACAATGTGATACAATTCTTATTGCATATGGCACAATGTGATACAATTCTTATTGCGTATGGCACAATGTGATACAATTCTTATTGCGTATGGTACAGTGTGATACAATTCTTATTGCGTATGGCACAATGTGATACAATTCTTATTGCGTATGGTACAGTGTGATACAATTCTTATTGCGTATGGCACAATGTGATACAATTCTTATTGCATATGGCACAATGTGATACAATTCTTATTGCGTATGGCACAATGTAATACAATTCTTATTGCGTATGGCACAATGTGATACAATTCTTATTGCGTATGGTACAGTGTGATACAATTCTTATTGCGTATGGCACAATGTGATACAATTCTTATTGCGTATGGCACAGTGTGATACAATTCTTATTGCATATGGCACAATGTGATACATTTCTTATTGCGTATGGCACAATGTGATACAATTCTTATTGCGTATGGCACAATGTGATACAATTCTTATTGCGTATGGCACAGTGTGATACAATTCTTATTGCATATGGCACAATGTGATACAATTCTTATTGCGTATTGCACAGTGTGATACAATTCTTATTGCATATGGCACAATGTGATACAATTCTTATTGCGTATGGCACAGTGTGATACAATTCTTATTGCGTATGGCACAATGTGATACAATTCTTATTGCGTATGGTACAGTGTGATACAATTCTTATTGCGTATGGCACAATGTGATACAATTCTTATTGCGTATGGTACAGTGTGATACAATTCTTATTGCGTATGGCACAATGTGATACAATTCTTATTGCATATGGCACAATGTGATACAATTCTTATTGCGTATGGCACAATGTAATACAATTCTTATTGCGTATGGCACAATGTGATACAATTCTTATTGCGTATGGCACAATGTGATACAATTCTTATTGCGTATGGCACAGTGTGATACAATTCTTATTGCGTATGGCACAATGTGATACAATTCTTATTGCGTATGGCACAGTGTGATACAATTCTTATTGCGTATGGCACAATGTGATACAATTCTTATTGCGTATGGCACAATGTGATACAATTCTTATTGCGTATGGCACAGTGTGATACAATTCTTATTGCGTATGGCACAATGTGATACAATTCTTATTGCGTATGGCACAATGTGATACAATTCTTATTGCGTATGGCACAGTGTGATACAATTCTTATTGCGTATGGCACAATGGGATAAAAACGATTCATATGTAAAACCAAAGGTTGTTATAGACACTGTTATATTAAAGGGATATTATTATATATGCAGATGCTGGTGCACAAATTGTTTTTTACTTTGTCTCGGGAACGAGCATTTACCCACCACAGTCTCCGGACATAAACCCCAAATGTTTTCTGTCACGATTTAGATAGAACATCACGTTTTAAACAACTTTCTAATTTACTTCTATTATCATATTTTCTTCATTTTCTTGTTATCCTTATTTGAAAGGAGAAATGTAAGCTCAGGAGTGTGCACGTGTCTGCAGCATTATATGGCAACAATGCTATACATTAGCAGGAGCACTAGATGGCAGCACTATTGCCTGTCGTGTAGGGCTTCAGGCATGTGCACGCTTCCTACCTAGGTATCTCTTCAACAAAGAATAACATGAGAATGAAATAAATTTGATAATAGAAGTAAATTGGAATTCTATTCTCTATCTGAATAATGAAATAAACATTTTGGGTTTAATGCCCCTTTAACCATAGATTCTCTTAAAGGGATGACCCAACATGCTGAAGTGATGTAGTTTATCTGTAAAAAGCTGACAAAATATCACATAAACTGTAACCTGAAAGTGTCCTGAGCAGCCCCACAAGATGCTTGTGACAGGGCTTGTGACAGGGCATCTGGCATGTGAGGTCACTTTATTGTCCCCAGTTTAAAGAACAGGAAACACAAACATTTTCTTTCATGATTCAGACAGAGCAGACCATTTTACACAACTTTACAAGTTACTTCTTTTTATCAAATTTGCTTCATTCTCTTGTTATCCTTTTATTCTAGGAGACTGTGACACAAAACCTCTGGAGTCCCTAGTTTCTTAAATATTTAACAACAATTGGTGGAAAATCATGTGAACCCCAAGATATATTAGTATAGCAACTTATAGCAACTTTTTCCATTTTATCCAAATCCTCTTTTAATAAAACTTGTGTTTTGTGTACGGCTTCTTTCTGGGATCCCACACATTTAGGTACAGATTATAAGTGGAGTGCAAGATAAGCGATATTTGTGCTCTACTTGTAAAACCAGCGCACGCAAATGTGCGATGTGAATGTGACCTTGTGTTCGGATTTCACAAAAGCATTGTGCTCACAAGAGCGCACTTCCATAGGATGCAATGGTAGCCTCGTTCTGAACCCGTCATACACGGCACAGAACCCAAGCCCAGTGAAGGGGATAAGTCATGCAACGACGGACAGCAATTTTAAAAATATATGTATGTGATTATATACATGCATATTTATATGTTAATATGTATGTGTGTATATATATATATATATATATATATTTGTTACTATGTGTATATACATATATATGTATGTGTTACTATGTGTATATACATATATATTTATGTGTTATTATGTGTATATACATATATATTTATGTTAGTATGTGTATATACATATATATTTATGTGTTACTATGTGTATATACAGATATATTTATGTGTTACTATGTGTATATACATGTATATTTATGTGTTATTATGTGTATATACATATAGATTTATGTGTTACTATGTGTATATACATATATATTTATGTGTTACTATGTGTATATACATATATATTTATCTGTTACTATGTGTATATACATATATATTTATGTGTTACTATGTGTATATACATATATATTTATGTGTTACTATGTGTATATACATATATATGTATGTGTTACTATGTGTATATACATATATATTTATGTGTTACTATGTGTATATATATATATATATATTTATGTGTTACTATGTATGTGATTATATACATGTATATTTATATGTTAATATGTATGTGTGTATATATATATATATATATATTTGTTACTATGTGTATATACATATATATGTATGTGTTACTATGTGTATATACATATTTATGTGTTACTATGTGTATATATATATATATATATATATATATATTTATGTGTTACTGTGTGTATATACATATATATTTATGTGTTACTATGTGTATATACATATATATTTATATGTTAATATGTATGTGTGTATATATATATATATATATTTGTTACTATGTGTATATACATATATATGTATGTGTTACTATGTGTATATACATATTTATGTGTTACTATGTGTATATATATATATATATATATATTTATGTGTTACTATGTGTATATACATATATATTTATGTGTTACTATGTGTATATACATATATATTTATGTGTTACTGTGTGTATATACATATATATTTATCTGTTACTATGTGTATATACATATATATTTATGTGTTAGTATGTGTATATACATATATATTTGTGTTACTATGTGTATATACATATATATTTATGTGTTACTATGTGTATATACATATATATTTATGTGTTATTATGTGTATATACATATATATTTATGTGTTACTATGTGTATATACATATATATTTATGTGTTACTATGTGTATATACATATATATTTATGTGTTATGTGTATATACATATATATTTATGTGTTACTATGTGTATATACATATATATTTATGTGTTATTATGTGTATATACATATATATTTATGTGTTACTATGTGTATATACATATATATTTATGTGTTACTATGTGTATGTACATATATATTTATGTGTTACTATGTGTATATACATATATATTTATGTGTTACTATGTGTATATACATATATATTTATGTGTTACTATGTGTATATACATATATATTTATGTGTTACTATGTGTATATACATATATATATTTATGTGTTAGTATGTGTATATACATATATATTTATGTGTTAGTATGTGTATATACATATATATTTATGTGTTACTATGTGTATATACATATATATTTATGTGTTACTATGTGTATATACATATATATTTATGTGTTACTATGTGTATATACATATATATTTATGTGTTACTATGTGTATGTACATATATAGTTATGTGTTACTATGTGTATATACATATATATTCATGTGTTACTATGTGTATATACATATATATTTATGTGTTACTATGTGTATATACATATATATTTATGTGTTACTATGTGTATATACATATATTTCTTCTGTTAAGTGTGATCAGTCCACGGGTCATCATTACTTCTGGGATATTAACTGCTCCCCTACAGGAAGTGCAAGAGGATTCACCCAGCAGAGCTGCATATAGCTCCTCCCCTCTACGTCACTCCCAGTCATTCTCTTGCACCCAGCAACTAGATAGGTCGTGTGAGAGGACTATGGTGATTATACTTAGTTTTATATCTTCAATCAAAAGTTTGTTATTTTAAAATAGCACCGGAGTGTGTTATTACCTCTCTGGCAGAGTTTGAGGAAGAATCTACCAGAGTTTTGCTATGATTTTAGCCGGAGTAGTTAAGATCATATTGCTGTTCTCGGCCATCTGAGGAGTGAGGTAAACTTCAGATCAGGGGACAGCGGGCAGATGAATCTGCATAGAGGTATGTAGCAGTTTTTATTTTCTGACAATGGAATTGATGAGAAAATCCTGCCATACCGATATAATGTCATGTATGTATACTTTACACTTCAGTATTCTGGGAGAATGGTACTTCACTAGAATTACACTGTAAGAAAGACATAAAGCTGTTTAATAACTAGAGATTATGTTTAACGTTTTTGCTGGAATGTAAAATCGTTTTCATTTGCTGAGGTACTGAGTGAATAAATGTTTGGGCACCATTTTTCCACTTGGCAGTTGCTTAAATCTGTTTTTTCTGTCAGTTTCTGTTCTCCCTCACTGCTGTGTGTGTGGGGGAGGGGCGCTTTTACTATGCATCAAATATTTCAGTCAGCAACTCATTGTATTCCCTGCATGATCTGGTTCATCTCTACAGAGCTCAGGGGTCTTCAAAACTTATTTTGAGGGAGGTAATTTCTCTCAGCAGAGCTGTGAGAATTATAGTTTGACTGAAATAAAAACTTTTATTCTGTAATTTGTTTCCTGCTTTCAGAAATTGTTATCTTTGCTAATGGGATTAAACCTTTGCTAAAGTTGTGTTGTTTACAAGGATTGAGGCTATAACTGTTTCAATTTATTAATTTTTAACTGTCATAGATCTTCTGTGCTTCTTAAAGGCACAGTACGTTTTAATATTATTCTATTTGAATTGTATTTCCAAGTTGCAAGTTTATTTGCTAGTGTGTTAAACATGTCTGATTCAGAAGATGATACCTGTGTCATTTGTTGCAATGCCAAAGTGGAGCCCAATAGAAATTTATGTACTAACTGTATTGATGCTACTTTAAATAAAAATCAATCTGTACAAATTGAACAAATTTCACCAAACAACGAGGGGAGAGTTATGCCGACTAACTCGCCTCACGTGTCAGTACCTACATCTCCCGCTCAGAGGGAGGTGCGTGATATTGTAGCGCCGAGTACAGCTGGGCGGCCATTACAAATCACATTACAGGATATGGCTACTGTTATGACTGAAGTTTTGGCTAAATTACCAGAACTAAAAGGTAAGCGTGATCACTCTGGGGTGAGAACAGAGTGCGCTGATAATATTAGGGCCATGTCAGACACTGCGTCACAGGTGGCAGAACATGAGGACGGAGAACTTCATTCTGTGGGTGACGGTTCTGATCCAAACAGACTGGATTCAGATATTTCAAATTTTAAATTTAAACTGGAAAACCTCCGTGTATTACTAGGGGAGGTGTTAGCGGCTCTGAATGATTGTAACACAGTTGCAATACCAGAGAAAATGTGTAGGTTGGATAAATATTTTGCGGTACCGACGAGTACTGAGGTTTTTCCTATACCTAAGAGACTTACTGAAATTGTTACTAAGGAGTGGGATAGACCCGGTGTGCCGTTCTCACCCCCTCCGATATTTAGAAAAATGTTTCCAATAGACGCCACCACAAGGGACTTATGGCAAACGGTCCCTAAGGTGGAGGGAGCAGTTTCTACTTTAGCTAAGCGTACCACTATCCCGGTGGAGGATAGCTGTGCTTTTTCAGATCCAATGGATAAAAAGTTAGAGGGTTACCTTAAGAAAATGTTTGTTCAACAAGGTTTTATATTGCAACCCCTTGCATGCATTGCGCCGATCACGGCTGCAGCGGCATTCTGGATTGAGTCTCTGGAAGAGAACATTGGTTCAGCTACTCTGGACGACATTACGGACAGGCTTAGAGTCCTTAAACTAGCTAATTCATTCATTTCGGAGGCCGTAGTACATCTTACTAAACTTACGGCGAAGAATTCAGGATTCGCCATTCAGGCACGCAGGGCGCTGTGGCTAAAATCCTGGTCAGCTGATGTTACTTCTAAGTCTAAATTGCTTAATATACCTTTCAAAGGGCAGACCTTATTCGGGCCCGGGTTGAAAGAGATTATCGCTGACATTACAGGAGGTAAAGGCCATGCCCTGCCTCAGGACAAAGCCAAAGCCAAGACTAGACAGTCTAGGTTTCGTTCCTTTCGTAATTTCAAAGCAGGAGCAGCATCAACTTCCTCTGCACCAAAACAGGAAGGAGCTGTTGCTCGCTACAGACAAGGCTGGAAACCTAACCAGTCCTGGAACAAGGGCAAGCAGACTAGGAAACCTGCTGCTGCCCCCAAAACAGCATGAATTGAGGGCCCCCGATCCGGGATCGGATCTAGTGGGGGGCAGACTTTCTCTCTTCGCCCAGGCTTGGGCAAGAGATGTTCAGGATCCCTGGGCGCTAGAGATAATATCTCAGGGATACCTTCTGGACTTCAAATACTCTCCTCCAAGAGAGAGATTTCATCTGTCAAGGTTGTCAACAATCCAGACAAAGAAAGAGGCTTTTCTACGCTGCGTACAAGAGCTCTTGTTAATGGGAGTAATCCATCCAGTTCCACGATCGGAACAGGGACAGGGGTTTTACTCAAATCTGTTTGTGGTTCCCAAAAAAGAGGGAACTTTCAGACCAATCCTGGACTTAAAGATCCTAAACAAATTCCTAAGAGTTCCATCGTTCAAGATGGAGACTATTCGGACAATTTTACCTATGATCCAAGAGGGTCAGTACATGACCACTGTAGATTTAAAAGATGCTTACCTGCACATACCGATTCACAAAGATCATTACCGGTACCTAAGGTTTGCCTTCCTAGACAGGCATTACCAGTTTGTGGCTCTTCCATTCGGATTGGCTACAGCCCCAAGAATCTTCACAAAGGTTCTGGGTGCTCTTCTGGCGGTACTAAGACCGCGGGGAATCTCGGTAGCTCCATACCTAGACGACATTCTGATACAAGCTTCAAGCTTTCAAACTGCCAAATCTCATACAGAGTTAGTGCTGGCATTTCTAAGGTCACATGGATGGAAGGTGAACGAAAAGAAAAGTTCACTCGTTCCACTCACAAGAGTTCCCTTCCTGGGGACTCTTATAGATTCTGTAGAAATGAAGATTTACCTGACAGAGGACAGGCTATCAAGACTTCAAAGTGCTTGCCGCACTCTTCATTCCATTCAACTCCCGTCAGTGGCTCAATGTATGGAGGTAATCGGCTTAATGGTAGCGGCAATGGACATAGTACCCTTTGCACGCTTACACCTCAGACCACTGCAACTGTGCATGCTAGGTCAGTGGAATGGGGATTACTCAGACTTATCCCCTTCTCTGAATCTGGATCAAGAGACCAGAAATTCTCTTCTATGGTGGCTTTCTCGGCCACACCTGTCCAGGGGGATGCCATTCAGCAGACCAGACTGGACAATTGTAACAACAGACGCCAGCCTTCTAGGTTGGGGTGCCGTCTGGAATTCCCTGAAGGCTCAGGGACTATGGAGTCAGGAGGAGAGTCTCCTGCCAATAAACATTCTGGAATTGAGAGCAGTTCTCAATGCCCTCCTGGCTTGGCCCCAGTTGACAACTCGGGGGTTCATCAGGTTTCAGTCGGACAACATCACGACTGTAGCTTACATCAACCATCAGGGAGGGACAAGAAGCTCCCTAGCTATGATGGAAGTATCAAAGATAATTCGCTGGGCAGAATCTCACTCTTGCCACCTGTCAGCAATCCACATCCCGGGAGTGGAGAACTGGGAGGCGGATTCTTAAGTCGTCAGACTTTTCATCCGGGGGAGTGGGAACTTCATCCGGAGGTCTTTGCCCAAATACTTCGACGTTGGGGCAAACCAGAGATAGATCTCATGGCGTCTCGACAGAACGCCAAGCTTCCTCGTTACGGGTCCAGATCCAGGGATCCAGGAGCAGTCCTGATAGATGCTCTGACAGCACCTTGGGACTTCAGGATGGCTTACGTGTTTCCACCCTTCCCGTTGCTTCCTCGATTGATAGCCAGAATCAAACAAGAGAGAGCATCAGTGATTCTAATAGCACCTGCGTGGCCACGCAGGACTTGGTATGCAGACCTGGTGGACATGTCATCCTGTCCGCCTTGGTCTCTACCTCTGAAACAGGACCTTCTGATACAGGGTCCCTTCAAACATCAAAATATGGCGTAAATACCTACATTGGTGTGAATCCAAAGGTTACTCTTGGAGTAAGGTTAGGATTCCTAGGATATTGTCTTTTCTACAAGAAGGTTTAGAAAAGGGTTTATCTGCTAGTTCATTAAAGGGACAGATCTCAGCTCTGTCCATTCTGTTACACAAACGTCTGTCAGAAGTTCCTGACGTCCAGGCTTTTTGTCAGGCTTTGGCCAGGATTAAGCCTGTGTTTAAAACTGTTGCTCCACCATGGAGTTTAAACCTTGTTCTTAATGTTTTACAGGGCGTTCCGTTTGAACCCCTTCATTCCATTGATATAAAGTTGTTATCTTGGAAAGTTCTATTTTTAATGGCTATTTCCTCGGCTCGAAGAGTCTCTGAATTATCAGCCTTACATTGTGATTCTCCTTATTTGATTTTTCATTCGGATAAGGTAGTCCTGCGTACTAAACCTGGGTTCTTACCTAAGGTAGTTACTAACAGGAATATCAATCAAGAGATTGTTGTTCCTTCTTTATGCCCAAATCCTTCTTCAAAGAAGGAACGTCTACTGCACAACCTGGATGTAGTCCGGGCTCTAAAATTTTACTTGCAGGCAACTAAGGAATTCCGACAAACGTCTTCTCTGTTTGTCATTTACTCTGGGCAGAGGAGAGGTCAAAAAGCTTCCGCTACCTCTCTTTCTTTTTGGCTTCGTAGCATAATTCGTTTAGCTTATGAGACTGCTGGACAGCAGCCCCCTGAAAGAATTACAGCTCATTCTACTAGAGCTGTGGCTTCCACTTGGGCCTTCAAGAATGAGGCCTCTGTTGAACAGATTTGCAAGGCTGCAACTTGGTCTTCGCTTCATACTTTTTCCAAATTTTACAAATTTGACACCTTTGCTTCATCGGAGGCTATTTTTGGGAGAAAGGTTCTTCAGGCAGTGGTTCCTTCTGTATAAAGAGTCTGCCTATCCCTCCCGTCATCCGTGTACTTTTGCTTTGGTATTGGTATCCCAGAAGTAATGATGACCCGTGGACTGATCACACTTAACAGAAGAAAACATAATTTATGCTTACCTGATAAATTCCTTTCTTCTGTAGTGTGATCAGTCCACGGCCCGCCCTGTTTTTAAGGCAGGTAAATATTTTTTAATTTATACTCCAGTCACCACTTCACCCTTGGCTTTTCCTTTCTCCTTGGTCCTTGGTCGAATGACTGGGAGTGACGTAGAGGGGAGGAGCTATATGCAGCTCTGCTGGGTGAATCCTCTTGCACTTCCTGTAGGGGAGCAGTTAATATCCCAGAAGTAATGATGACCCGTGGACTGATCACACTACAGAAGAAAGGAATTTATCAGGTAAGCATAAATTATGTTATTTATGTGTTATTATGCGTATATACATATATATTTATGTGTTACTATGTGTATATATATATATATATTTATGTGTTACTGTGTGTATATACATATATATTTATGTGTTATTATGTGTATATACATATATATTTATGTGTTACTATGTGTATATACATATATATTTGTGTGTTACTATGTGTATATATATATTTATGTGTTAGTATGTGTATATACATATATATTTATGTGTTACTATGTGTATATACATATATATTTATGTGTTACTATGTGTATATACATATATATTTATGTGTTACTATGTGTATATACATATATATTTATGTGTTACTATGTGTATATACTGTACATATATATTTATGTGTTACTATGTGTATATACATATATATTTATGTGTTACTATGTGTATATACTGTACATATATATTTATGTGTTACTATGTGTATATACATATATATTTATGTGTTACTATGTGTATATACATATATATTTATGTGTTACTATGTGTATATACATATATATTTATGTGTTACTATGTGTATATGCATATATATATTTGTGTGTTACTATGTGTATATACATATATATTTATGTGTCACTATGTGTATATACATATATATTTATGTGTTACTATGTGTATATACATATATATTTATGTGTTACTATGTGTATATACATATATATTTATGTGTTACTATGTGTATATACTGTACATATATATTTATGTGTTACTATGTGTATATACATATATATTTATGTTAGTATGTGTATATACATATATATTTATGTTAGTATGTGTATATACATATATATTTATGTGTTACTATGTGTATATACATATATATTTATGTGTTACTATGTGTATATACATATATATTTATGTGTTACTATGTGTATATACATATATATTTATGTGTTACTATGTGTATATACATATATATTTATGTGTTACTATGTGTATATACTGTACATATATATTTATGTGTTACTATGTGTATATACATATATATTTATGTGCCAGTATGTGTATATACATATATATTATGTGTTACTATGTGTATATATATATATATATTTATGTGTTAGTATGTGTATATACATATATATTTATGTGTTACTATGTGTATATACATATATATTTATGTGTTACTGTGTGTATATACATATATATTTATGTGTTACTGTGTGTATATACATATATATTTATGTTACTATGTGTATATACATATATATTTATGTGTTACTATGTGTATATACATATATATTTATGTGTTACTATGTGTATATACATATATATTTATGTGTTAGTATGTGTATATACATATATATTTATGTGTTACTATGTGTATATACATATATATTTATGTGTTACTACGTGTATATACATATATATTTATCACATAAATACATACCAGCAAACGAGTCTTAGTAATAAGAATTTAATTATAGTAAATCCGCCAAGTGGAACAGTCAACTCAAATATTTATTCTGAAGGGTACAAATGTCAATCCGTTCACATTCACACAAACCCCAACCACCATACAAATCCGCTTAAATTGAGCAAAACAAATATACCAACACACACACAGAAATATTCATAATTCATAAAAAAAGATATATGATAAGCCTCAAAAAGAAAGTTCAGAATATAACACCCCCCCCCCCCGGCATTCCAAGGGGGTGATAGAACAGCACCACCTGAAAAACAAAAAACAAAAAAAGAGTCTCTCAGCCTTGTTGATCAAAAAAAGGTCTCCTGAGAATTAAACCAGTCCTGTCAACCAGCGTGATCATAAAGTTCCTATATTGTAATGAACTTTTTATAGCAATTTTTCACACTTGCGCAAGTGACAAGAAACCTTGTATCTACATATATATTTATGTGTTACTATGTGTATATACATATATATTTATGTGTTACTATGTGTATATACATATATATTTATGTGTTACTATGTGTATGTACATATATATTTATGTGTTACTATGTGTATATACATATATATTTATGTGTTACTATGTGTATATACATATATATTTATGTGTTACTATGTGTATATACATATATATTTATGTGTTACTATGTGTATGTACATATATATTTATGTGTTACTATGTGTATATACATATATATTTATGTGTTACTATGTGTATATACATATATATTTATGTGTTACTATGTGTATATACATATATATTTATGTGTTACTATGTGTATATACATATATATTTATGTGTTACTATGTGTATATACATATATATTTATGTGTTACTATATGTATATACATATATATATTTATGTGTTACTATGTGTATGTACATATATATTTATGTGTTACTATGTGTATATACATATATATTTATGTGTTACTATGTGTATATACATATATATTTATCTGCTACTATGTGTATATACATTATCATATATATTTATGTGTTACTATGTGTACATACATATATATTTATCTGCTACTATGTGTATATACATATATATTTATGTGTTACTATGTGTATATACATATATATTTATGTGTTACTATATGTATATACATATATATTTATGTGTTACTATGTGTATATACATATATATTTATGTGTTACTATGTGTATATACATATATATTTATGTGTTAGTATGTGTATATACATATATATTTATGTGTTACTATGTGTATATACATATATATTTATGTGTTACTATGTGTATATACATATATATATTTATGTGTTACTATGTGTATATACATATATATTTATGTGTTACTATGTGTATATACATATATATTTATGTGTTACTATGTATATATACATATATATTTATGTGTTAGTATGTGTATATACATATATATTTATGTGTTACTATGTGTATATACATATATATTTATGTGTTACTATGTGTATATACATATATATTTATGTGTTACTATGTGTATATACATATATATTTATGTGTTGCTATGTGTATATACATATATATGTATGTGTTACTATGTGTATATACATATATATTTATGTGTTATTATGTGTATATACATATATATTTATGTGTTATTATGTGTATGTACATATATATTTATGTGTTATTATGTATATATATATATATATTTATGTGTTACTATGTGTATATACATATATATTTATGTATTACTATGTGTATATACATATATATTTATGTGTTACTATGTGTATATACATATATATTTATGTGTTATTATGTGTATATACATATATATTTATGTGTTATTATGTGTATATACATATATATTTATGTGTTATTATGTGTATATACATATATATTTATGTGTTACTATATGTATATACATATATATTTATGTGTTACTATGTGTATATACATATATATTTATGTGTTACTATGTGTATATACATATATATTTATGTGTTATGTGTATATACATATATATTTATGTGTTACTATGTGTATCTACATATATATTTATGTGTTACTATGTGTATATACATATATATTTATGTGTTACTATGTGTATATACATATATATTTATGTGTTATTATGTGTATATACATATATATTTATGTGTTACTATGTGTATATACATATATATTTATGTGTTATGTGTATATACATATATATTTATGTGTTACTATGTGTATATACATATATATTTATGTGTTATTATGTGTATATACATATATATTTATGTGTTACTATGTGTATATACATATATATTTATGTGTTATTATGTGTATATACATATATATTTATGTGTTATTATGTGTATATACATATATATTTATGTGTTACTATGTGTATATACATATATATTTATGTGTTACTATGTGTATATACATATATATTTATGTGTTGCTATGTGTATATACATATATATGTATGTGTTACTATGTGTATATACATATATATTTATGTGTTATTATGTGTATATACATATATATTTATGTGTTATTATGTGTATGTACATATATATTTATGTGTTATTATGTATATATATATATATATATTTATGTGTTACTATGTGTATATACATATATATTTATGTATTACTATGTGTATATACATATATATTTATGTGTTACTATGTGTATATACATATATATTTATGTGTTATTATGTGTATATACATATATATTTATGTGTTATTATGTGTATATACATATATATTTATGTGTTATTATGTGTATATACATATATATTTATGTGTTACTATATGTATATACATATATATTTATGTGTTACTATGTGTATATACATATATATTTATGTGTTACTATGTGTATATACATATATATTTATGTGTTATGTGTATATACATATATATTTATGTGTTACTATGTGTATCTACATATATATTTATGTGTTACTATGTGTATATACATATATATTTATGTGTTACTATGTGTATATACATATATATTTATGTGTTATTATGTGTATATACATATATATTTATGTGTTACTATGTGTATATACATATATATTTATGTGTTATGTGTATATACATATATATTTATGTGTTACTATGTGTATATACATATATATTTATGTGTTATTATGTGTATATACATATATATTTATGTGTTACTATGTGTATATACATATATATTTATGTGTTATTATGTGTATATACATATATATTTATGTGTTATTATGTGTATATACATATATATTTATGTGTTACTATGTGTATATACATATATATTTATGTGTTACTATGTGTATATACATATATATTTATGTGTTACTATGTGTATATACATATATATTTATGTGTTATTATGTGTATATACATATATATTTATGTGTTACTATGTGTATATACATATATATTTATGTGTTACTATGTGTATATACATATATATTTATGTGTTATTATGTGTATATACATATATATTTATGTGTTACTATGTGTATATACATATATATTTATGTGTTACTATGTGTATATACATATATATTTATGTGTTATTATGTGTATATACATATATAGTTATGTGTTACTATGTGTATATACATATATAGTTATGTGTTACTATGTGTATATACATATATATTTATGTGTTACTATGTGTATATACATATATATTTATGTATATACCATAAAGTGTGACCGCACCACCCTTTCTAGTTAGTGCGCTCAGGCACGGGATAAAGTCCGGTCAAAGACTGAATAATAGTACAAAATTTCAAAAATCCCAGCCACTGAGTCTTAGAGTCAAAAAGTTTTATTCTTCAACAAAAGATATGATCAAAATTGATCTTTCACAAAAAGCAATCATGAGTATCAAGGAAACATCAGGTGTAAGTTCACTCAAATCCACACATACCCCATCCACCAAACACATTCGTATCTAACCCTCAGCAAAATAAAGAAAAACATCAAAGCAAAAACAATCATCAGAAAAATAAATGCAATGTCACTCCCAGGGCGTCCCCAGGGAGTGACATTGCATTTATTTTTCTGATGATTGTTTTTGCTTTGATGTTTTTCTTTATTTTGCTGAGGGTTAGATACGAATGTGTTTGGTGGATGGGGTATGTGTGGATTTGAGTGAACTTACACCTGATGTTTCCTTGATACTCATGATTGCTTTTTGTGAAAGATCAATTTTGATCATATCTTTTGTTGAAGAATAAAACTTTTTGACTCTAAGACTCAGTGGCTGGGATTTTTGAAATTTTATATATATTTATGTGTTATGTGTATATACATATATATTTATGTGTTATGTGTATATACATATATATTTATGTGTTACTATGTGTATATACATATATATATATATATGTGTGTTACTATGTGTATATACATATATATTTATGTGTTACTATGTGTATATACATATATATTCGTCCTTTGAAGAATGAATGCAAATTGCAACAGTTGCTGTTTTTTAATTAAGTACTCAACGTGTGAGCTGTATGTATACACTGAGGATAGGCTGCTGAATCTCAATCCTTGAGTTTTAAACAATGTAATTCTTCTGAGGATTTTAAATTCAATCATTCAAAGCAGCCCATTATATAATGACAACCCTCTTTAAGTGGTGTATACTGATATATATGGGTATTAGACACTTCCGTAACTTCACACAATATTTCCAATGTAAATAGCAGTCTTTGCATCAATATATATAAAAACTACAACAATTGTTGTTTGTTCAAACTTTCTCATGACCATTACGTTAATATGTATGTCTCAGGGTCAGGCTGCTGTGTCAGTACCATAGTGCAATAATGTTCAAATCTCAACCGGCTATGACAGAGGTCTATTCCGATAATGATCCAACCTCACACCATAAAGCTTCACTCACAGTGCACATATTACCTTTGGCAATCTGATGTATTATTCACTTCAGCCATGCAACATCGCTTCCAACTTGTGACAATGTTATCTGATGCTCCGGTGCCACTGTGAGACTTCTCCCCGTTGGGTGTGGAAATGGAAAGCCTTCAGAACGCTTTGGTCTCTTACCCCATCGTCATACCGGGATGTAAGCGTGTAGAAAAACAGGTAACTCCGACACAGGATAACAGCAGGTGATGGCGTCTCAATAATCTGACGTGCGTTTCGGGACTCCACCCTTTGTCAAGGAATATACTGGTGTCTGTGATAGGTGCTTACTTAAAGGTCAGAAATCTATCAGGATTGGATAACCAAACACACACCTCTGTTACGTCACACCTCATTCACAGAACAACCAGTTACATGTATCCAATTGTGAACTCAATTGCGAATCTGACTAATGCCCACGGACATTCCACATAAGTATTGTGATAAGCTAATCTACCCATACTAAATTCATACTAAATTCATATGCAGCATTACCAAAATATTTTATTCATATTGCCACATGAGTTAATTTTTGAGGGTATTATTTCAAATGTTTTTATCCTCCAGTGTTTTTAACCCTATGTGTACTGTCACAGACAATTATCAATGTCCTGGTCCTTTGAAACTACTCATACAAACTCAGAAAACTCATAGCTCAATATTAACTTAAGCCTTCTAGGGGAAATCACAACATTCAAGGACAAGTACGTATATTAACTATGCATACCGCTATCTCAATAGCGTCTCCAAATGCCCTATTAATACTACATATATGCCTAAAGGATTTATCTATTGTCTATCTGTAAGAAATTATTCTTAAAGTCTAAACCACACATATTGTAAGAAGGAGAGTATCTCTAAATGAACAGATCCTATGGCAAGACAGCTCTAAAAGAGACAGTACCCAATTAGTAGTTCATAGGATAACAAATTATTATAGAATAATTTCACATACTCATCACCATATCTAGAAAAATCTTTTTTCTTAGAATCTATGAATATTTTTTTTTTTAAATAGTATTACCCCAGGAAATGTCTCATGGTTGCCAGGGTATCCCACCTCATGTGCTTCTTTCTGAAATCATACTATCTACATATGTTCCTTATTTTATACATAAAAGAATCTATGAATAAAATACTTTAAATAAAATTACCCCAGGACATGTCCCTATTAAGACCCCTGGGTGCAAGAGTGTCCAACCTTCTAATCCACTGTGCTTCTTTCTGAAATAACAATCTTTGTCTATCACCTCCTCTACGTAGTGGGGGTACTCCATCCACTATCTGAAATCTGAGCTGATTTTTATTATGAGATGCTCTCGTAAAGTGATGTGCCACTGGAGCATCCTCATCGTCTTTCCCTATTGCTGCCTTATGTTGGCGGATCCTGTCCTTAACAACCTGGGTAGTCTCTCCTACATATGCAAAGCCACACGGGCACTTAATCACATAAATCACAAATTTAGAATTGCAAGAGAATCTACCTTTAATAGGAATCCTTTTTCCCGAATGGGGATGAGTAACAGAATCCCCTTGTTACATAGAGTGACACAAAGCACAGTTCATACAAGGGAAGGAACCTTTTTTCTTTATCTCACTGGGTTTTCGTGTAGGACCCAAATCTGCTCGAATTAATTCATCTCTGAGGTTTCTATTCCTCCTGTATGAAAAGAGTGGAGTGTCATTAAATTAACCACCAACTTGAGAATCCTCCTTCAAAAGAGGCCAATGTTTTAATATCATTCTTTTGAGCTTACAACTATGGAGACCATAGTGACAAACAAAAGGAATGGAAAATCTTTTTGGATTTGGGTTTTTGTTTCCAAGTAGACTGTCTCTTTCAATATTGTCTACCTTGATCCGATTCTTGTCTAGGATATCACTCGGATATCCTCTCTTAGCAAACCTGTTTATCATCTCATCCAATCTTTTTTGATAGATCATGGGGTCATCTACAATTCTTTTGATTCTAAGAAGCTGACCCAATGGTAAATTCCTAATTAAAGAGGGCGGATGGAAGCTATCATATAACAGCGTATTATTCCTATCCGTTTCTTTTGTATATAAGTCACTCCTTAGCCTATCACCTTCAACTGATACCATAGTGTCCAAAAAACTTACCTTCTCTGCACTATATTCAACGGTAAATTTTAAATGGTCATTTGAAAGATTCAAACGGGAAACAAATTGTACCAGAGTTTCCTCATTTCCTGTCCAGACAAAGAAAATGTAATCTATATATCGATGCCAGCCTCTCACAAACTCTCTAAACCCCTGATCCCTAAACACAACATATTCCTTGAATTTGCCAACAAAAAGGTTAGCATATGTAGGTGCTACATTAGAGCACATTGCGGTTCCCTTTCTCTGGACATAAAAAGTATCCTCAAACAAAAAGAAATTCTCATATAGAATAATCTTCAATAGATCTTTAATCAATCGCCTTTCGCTTGGGGAATATAATTTGTCCTTGTCCAGGAAATGGAACACACTCTCAATGCCCAAGTGATGAGGGATAGAGGTGTAGAGGCTTGCAATATCCATAGTAACAGGCTATTGGGAGGAATTATTTGAGGTGCAATTTCGCATAGAAAATCAGTCGTATCCTGTAAATAGGATTCAAGATATTATTATTATTATTATTATTATTATTATTATACTTTATTTATTAAGTGCCAACATATTCCGCAGCGCTGTCCATGGATACAATTCATTTAAATAAAACAATACAAGACTTGTAAGATACAGGACAAAATTTACAAACACATACAGGAGGGAGTGAGGGCCCTATTCCCGTAGGAACTTACAAACAATGGTCTAATTAATTGATCAAGGAATATAGCAATAGGTTGAA
>NC_069508.1:214326335-214348835 GCF_027579735.1 Bombina bombina
TGGGTTAGTATGTGTATATACATATATATATTTATGTGTTATTATGTGTATATACATATATACACATATAAACACATAAATATATATGAATATACACATATAAACACATAAATATATATGTATATACACATAGTAACACATAAATATATATGTATATACACATAGTAACACATAAATATATATGTATATACACATACTAACATAAATATATATGTATATACACATACTAACATAAATATATATGTATATACACATACTAACATAAATATATATGTATATACACATAGTAACACATAAATATATATGTATATACACATACTAACACATAAATATATATGTATATACACATAGTAACACATAATATATATGTATATACACATACTGGCACATAAATATATATATGTATATACACATAGTAACACATAAATATATATGTATATACACATAGTAACACATAAATATATATGTATATACACATACTAACATAAATATATATGTATATACACATAGTAACACATAAATATATATGTATATACACATACTAACACATAAATATATATGTATATACACATAGTAACACTTAAATATATATGTATGTACACATAGTAACACATAAATATATATGTATATACACATAGTAACACATATATATATATATATATATATATATATATATATATATATATGTATATACACATAATAACACATAAATATATATGTATATACACATAGTAACACATAAATATATCTGTATATACACATACTAACACATAAATATATCTGTATATACACATACTAACACATAAATATATCTGTATATACACATACTAACACATAAATATATCTGTATATACACATACTAACACATAAATATATATGTATATACACATAATAACACATAAATATATATGTATATACACATACTAACACATAAATATATCTGTATATACACATAGTAACACATAAATATATATGTATATACACATAGTAACACATAAATATATATGTATATACACATACTAACACATAAATATATATGTATATACACATAGTAAGTAACACATACATATATATGTATATACACATAATAACACATAAATATATATGTATATACACATACTAACACATAAATATATATGTATATACACATAGTAACACATAAATATATATGTATATACACATACCAACACATAAATATATATGTATATACACATACCAACACATAAATATATATGTATATACACATACCAATACATAAATATATATGTATATACACATAATAACACATAAATATATATGTATATACACATAATAACACATAAATATATATGTATATACACATAATAACACATAAATATATATGTATATACACATAATAACACATAAATATATATGTATATACACATAGTAACACATAAATATATATGTATATACACATAATAACACATAAATATATATTTATATACACATAATAACACATAAATTTATATGTATATACACATAGTAACACATAAATATATATGTATATAAGTATAGTAACACATAAATATATATGTATATACACATAGTGACATAAATATATATGTATATACACATAATAAAACATAAATATATATGTATATACACATAGTAACACATAAATATATATGTATATACACATAGTAGTAACACATAAATATATATGTATATACACATAGTAACACATAAATATATATCTATATACACATAATAACACATAAATATATATGTAAATAAGCATATACATATTATATTTGCAGGGAACACACAGTTCACATAGACCACAATTTAATAGCACATAAAAAAATAACGGCTAGATTTAGAGTTCTGCGGCCAAAGGGGTGCGTTAGCTACGCATGCTTTTTTCCCCCCGCACCTTTTAAATACCTCTGGTATTTAGAGTTCACAGAAGGGCTGCGTTAGGCTCCAAAAAGGGAGCGTATAGCATACAGTGTGGGAAAAAAGTATTTAGTCAGCCACCAATTGTGCAAGTTCTCCCACTTAAGAAGATGAGAGAGGCCTGTAATTTTCATCATAGGTATACCTCAACTATGAGAGACAAAATGTGGAAACAAATCCAGACAATCACATTGTCTGATTTGGAAAGAATTTATTTGCAAATTATGGTGGAAAATAAGTATTTGGTCACCTACAAACAAGCAAGATTTCTGGCTCTCACAGACCTGTATCTTCTTGTTTAAGAGGCTCCTCTGTCCTCCACTCATTACCTGTATTAGTAGCACCTGTTTGAAATTGTTATCAGTATAAAAGACACCTGTCCACAACCTCAAACAGTCACACTCCAAACTCCACTATGGTGAAGACCAAAGAGCTGTTGAAGGACACCAGAAACAAAATTGTAGACCTGCACCAGGCTGGGAAGATTGAATCTGCAATAGGCAAGTAGCTTGGTGTGAAGAAATCAGGGGGTCGATCCGATATAAAGCGTCGCCCGCAAAAGCCGGCGACGCCAATATTTGCGCGGATTTGGTATCACATATACGGCGTAACCTAGAAGTTACGCGCGTATATTTCTGCCGTCGCCCGCAGTTTTTTGGGCCATAGGCAGGTATACCAAACCCGCGCAGTTTGGTATCCAATATGCAGCGTAAGGACTTACGTGGCGAAAATGGAGAAAACTTACTCCATTTTCACCTCGCCACAAAAAGCAGCCGTAAGAAGCCTTACGCTGACTATTGGAGCCCCGTAACTCCCTAAACTAACTAGAAAATAAACCTAACACCTAACGCATGCGCAATGTCTATCTCCCTGTCAACCGCGATCTGCTAAAATAAACCTAACACCTAACGCATGCGCAATGTCTATCTACCTGTCAACCGCGATCCCCCCCCCCGAAATCCCTAATAAAGTTATTACCCCCTAAACCGCCGCTCCCGGACCCCGCCACCATCTACATAAACTAACCCCCTACTGTGAGCCTCTAAAACCGCCGCCATCTACCTTATCTATCCCCTAATCTGACCCCTTACACCGCCGCCACCTATATAAAAATGATTAACCCCTAATGTAAGCCCCTTACACCGCCGCCATCTCTATTAAAATGATTAACCCCTAATTTAATCTACCTACCCCGCTGCCAGCTATATTATCTATATTAACCCTAAGTATATTATAGTTAATATAGGTATTACATTATATATATTAACTATATTAACCCTAATTATATTAGGGTTAATATAGTTAATATAGTTACTATAGTATTTATATTAACTATATTAACTCTATCTAACCCTAACTAAATTTATATTAAATTAATCTAATTCATTTATAAACTAAAATGTTCCTATTTAAATCTAAATACTTACCTATAAAATAAACCCTAAGATAGCTACAATATAATTAATAATTACATTGTAGCTATGTTAGGGTTAATATTTATTTTACAGGTAAATTGTTAATTATTTTAACTAGGTATAATAGATATTAAATAGTTATTAACTATTTAATATCTACCTAGTTAAAATAATTACCCAATTACCTGTAAAATAAATCCTAACCTAAGTTACAAATACACCTACACTATCAATAAATTTAATAAACTACTAACATCTATCTAAAAATACAATTAAATTAACTAAACTAAATTACAAAAACAAACAAACACTAAATTACAAAAAATAAAAAAAGATTTCAAGATATTTAAGCTAATTACACCTATTCTAAGCCCCCTAATAAAATAATAAACCCCCAAAATAAAAAAAATTCCCTGCCCTATTCTAAATTCAACAAATTTCAAAGCTCTTTACCTTACCAGCCCTTAAAAGGGCCTTTTGTGGGGCATGCCCCAAAGAATTCAGCTCTTTTGCATACAAGAAATACAATACCCCCCCCCCATTACAACCCACCACCCACATACCCCTATTCTAAACCCACCCAAACCCCCCTTAAAAAAGCCTAACACTACCCCCCTGAAGATCTCCCTACCTTGTCTTCACCACACCGGGCCGAACTCCTGATCCGATCCGGGCGATGTCTTCCTCCAAGCGGCAAAGAAGAATTCTTCCTCCGGCGACGTCTTCCTCCAAGCGGCAAAGAAGAATTCTTCCTCCGGCGACGTCTTCCTCCAAGCGGCAGCAAAGTCTTCATTCTTCCGGCGGCATCTTCAATCTTCTTTCTTCGCTCCGCCGCCGCGGAGCATCCATCCCGGCCGACTGCTGAACTTGGAATGATGTACCTTTAAATGACGTCATCCAAGATGGCGTCCGCCGAATTCCGATTGGCTGATAGGATTCTATCAGCCAATCGGAATTAAGTTAAAAAAATCTGATTGGCTGATTGAATCAGCCAATCAGATTCAAGTTCAATCCGATTGGCTGATCCAATCAGCCAATCAGATTGAGCTCGCATTCTATTGGCTGTTCCGATCAGCCAATAGAATGCGAGCTCAATCTGATTGGATCAGCCAATCGGATTGAACTTGAATCTGATTGGCTGATTCAATCAGCCAATCAGATTTTTTTAACTTAATTCCGATTGGCTGATAGAATCCTATCAGCCAATCGGAATTCGGCGGACGCCATCTTGGATGACGTCATTTAAAGGTACATCATTCCAAGTTCAGCAGTCGGCCGGGATGGATGCTCCGCGGCGGCGGAGCGAAGAAAGAAGATTGAAGATGCCGCCGGAAGAATGAAGACTTTGCTGCCGCTTGGAGGAAGACGTCGCCGGAGGAAGAATTCTTCTTTGCCGCTTGGAGGAAGACATCGCCGGAGGAAGAATTCTTCTTTGCCGCTTGGAGGAAGACATCGCCGGAGGAAGAATTCTTCTTTGCCGCTTGGAGGAAGACATCGCCCGGATCGGATCAGGAGTTCGGCCCGGTGTGGTGAAGACAAGGTATTGAGATCTTCAGGGGGGTAGTGTTAGGCTTTTTTAAGGGGGGTTTGGGTGGGTTTAGAATAGGGGTATGTGGTTGGTGGGTTGTAATGGGGGGGGGGTATTGTATTTCTTGTATGCAAAAGAGCTGAATTCTTTGGGGCATGCCCCACAAAATGCCCTTTTAAGGGCTGGTAAGGTAAAGAGCTTTGAAATTTGTTGAATTTAGAATAGGGCAGGGAATTTTTTTTATTTTGGGGGTTTATTATTTTATTAGGGGGCTTAGAATAGGTGTAATTAGCTTAAATATCTTGTAATCTTTTTTTTATTTTTTGTAATTTAGTGTTTTTTTTTTTTTGTAATTTAGTTTAGTTAATTTAATTGTATTTTTAGATAGATGTTAGTAGTTTATTAAATTTATTGATAGTGTAGGTGTATTTGTAACTTAGGTTAGGATTTATTTTACAGGTAATTGGGTAATTATTTTAACTAGGTAGATATTAAATAGTTAATAACTATTTAATATCTATTATACCTAGTTAAAATAATTAACAATTTACCTGTAAAATAAATATTAACCCTAACATAGCTACAATGTAATTATTAATTATATTGTAGCTATCTTAGGGTTTATTTTATAGGTAAGTATTTAGATTTAAATAGGAATATTTTAGTTTATAAATGAATTAGATTAATTTAATATAAATTTAGTTAGGGTTAGATAGAGTTAATATAGTTAATATAAATACTATAGTAACTATATTAACTATATTAACCCTAATATAATTAGGGTTAATATAGTTAATATATATAATGTAATACCTATATTAACTATAATATACTTAGGGTTAATATAGATAATATAGCTGGCGGCAGGGTAGGTAGATTAAATTAAGGGTTAATCATTTTAATAGAGATGGCGGCGGTGTAAGGGGCTTACATTAGGGGTTAATAATTTTAATATAGATGGCGGCGGTGTTAAGGGCTCACTTTAGGGGGTTATAGATATAATATAGCTGGCGGCGGGGTACGGGAGCGGCGGTTTAGGGGTTAATAACTTTATTAGGTTGCGGCGGGGTAAAGGAGCGGCGGTTTAGGGGTTAATAGCTTTTTTATTGTTAGGCTAGTGAGGGGGGATAGCGGATAGAGGGTTAGACAGTGCGGGCTATGTTAGGGAGGCGTGTTAGACAGTGCGGGCTATGTTAGGGAGGCGTGTTAGACAGTGCGGGCTATGTTAGGGAGGCGTGTTAGACAGTGCGGGTGTTTTAGACTTTAGTCAGGTTTTATAGGCGCCGGCAGATTCTAACGTGGCGCAAGTCACTGGCGACGCCAGAAATTTGTACTTACGCAGATTTCTGGACATCGCTGGTTTGTGAGACTTACGGCACGTTAGCATCTGACGGCGACCTATATGGGATGGCTCGAGTTGCGAGCTGAAACTGCGGGCGACGCCGGTTCCCTCGCTTGCGCCGCAAACTGCGATCGATATCGGATCGTGCCCCAACTGTGGGAGCAATAATTAGAAAATGGAAGACATACAAGACCACTGATAATCTCCCTCGATCTGGGGCTCCACGTAAGATCTCACCCCGTGGGGTCAAAATGATCACAAGAACGGTGAGCAAACATCCCAGAACCACACGGGGGGACCTAGTGAATGACCTGCCGAGAATTGGGACCAACATAACAAAGGCTACCATCAGTAACACACTACGCCGCCAGGGACTCAGATACTGCAGTGCCAGACGTGCCCCCCTGCTTAAGCCAGTACATGTCCGGGCCCGTCTGAAGTATGCTAGAGAGCATTTCGATGATCCAGAAGTGGATTGGGAGAATGTCATATGGTCAAATGAAACCAAAGTAGAACTGTTTGGTAGAAACACAGCTTGTCGTGTTTGGAGGAGAGAGAACACCATACCTACTGTGATGCATGGGGGTGGCAACATCATGCTTTGGGGCTGTTTCTCTGCAAAGGGAACAGGACAACTGATCCATATACATGGAAGAATGAATGGGGCCATGTATTTTGAGATTTTGAGTGCAAACCTCCTTCCATCAGCAAGGGCATTGAAGATGAAATGTGACTGGGTCTTTCAGCATGACAATGATCCCAAACACACCGCCCGGGCAACAAAGGAGTGGCTTCGTAAGAAGCATTTCAAGGTCCTGGAGTGGCCTAGCCAGTCTCAAGATCTCAACCCCATAGAAAACCTTTGGAGGGAGTTGATAGTCTGTGTTGCCTAGCGACAGCCCCAAAACATCACTGCTCTAGAGGAGATCTGCATGCAGGAATGGGCCAACATACCAGCAACAGTGTGTGACAACCTTGTGAAGACTTATAGAAAACATTTGACCTCTGTCATTGCCAACAAAGGATATATAACAAAGTATTGAGATGAACTTTTGATATTGACCAAATACTTATTTTCCACCATAATTTGCAAATAAATTCTTTCCAAATCAGACAATGTGATTGTCTGGATTTGTTTCCACATTTTGTCTCTCATAGTTGAGGTATACCTATGATGAAAATTACAGGCCTCTCTCATCTTCTTAAGTGGGAGAACTTGCACAATTGGTGGCTGACTAAATACTTTTTTCCCCCACTGTATTTACCGCCACTGCAACTCTAAATTCCAGCGGTGCTTACGGACGCGGCCAGCTTCAAAAACGTGCTCGTGCACGATTCCCCCATAGGAAACAATGGGGCTGTTTGAGCTGAAAAAAAACCTAACACCTGCAAAAAAGCAGCGTTCAGCTCCTAACGCAGCCCCATTGTTTTCTATGGGAAAACACTTCCTAAGTCTGCACCTAACACCCTAACATGTACCCCGAGTCTAAACACCCCTAACCTTACACTTATTAACCCCTAATTTGCCGCCCCCGCTATCGCTGACCCCTGCATATTATTATTAACCCCTAATCTGCCGCTCCGTACACCGCCGCAACCTACATTATCCCTATGTACCCCTAATCTGCTGTCCCTAACACCGCCGACCCCTATATTATATTTATTAACCCCTAATCTGCTGCCCCCAATGTCGCCGCCACCTACCTACAATTATTAACCCCTAATCTGCCGACCGGAACGCACCGTTACTATAATAAATGTATTAACCCCTAATCCGCCTCACTCCCGTCTCAATAACCCTATAATAAATAGTATTAACCCCTAATCTGCTCTCCCTAACATCGCCGACACCTAACTTCAAGTATTAATCTGCCGACCGGAGCTCACCGCTACTCTAATAAATTTTATAACCCCTAAAGCTAATTCTAACCCTAACCCTAACACCCCCCTAAGTTAAATATAATTTTATTCTAACGAAATAAATTAACTCTTATTAAATAAATTATTCCTATTTAAAGCTAAATACTTACCTGTAAAATAAACCCTAATATAGCTACAATATAAATAATAATTATATTGTAGCTATTTTAGGATTAATATTTATTTTACAGGCAACTTTGTATTTATTTTAACCAGGTACAATAGCTATTAAATAGTTAATAACTATTTAATAGTTACCTAGTTAAAATAATTACAAAATTACCTGTAAAATAAATCCTAACCTAAGTTACAATTAAACCTAACACTATACTATCAATAAATAAATTAAATAAACTACCTACAATTATCTACAATTAAATCTATAAAAAAGAACTAAGTTACAAAAAATAAAAAAATATTTACAAACATTAGAAAAATATTACAACAATTTTAAACTAATTACACCTACTCTAAGCCCCCTAATAAAATAACAAAGCCCCCCAAAATAAAAAAATGCCCTACCCTATTCTAAAATTAAAATAGAAAAGCTCTTTTACCTTACCAGCCCTGAAAAGGGCCCTTTGCGGGGCATGCCCCAAAGAATTCAGCTCTTTTGCCTGTAAAAAAAAAACATACAATACCCCCCCCCCAACATTACAACCCACCACCCACATACCCCTAATCTAACCCAAACCACCCTTAAATAAACCTAACACTAAGCCCCTGAAGATCTCCCTACCTTGTCTTCACCACACCGGGTCCCGATCTGTCCAGAAGAGCCTCCAAAATCTTCATCCAAGCCCAAGCGGGGGCTGAAGAGTGACGTCCATCCTCCGGCTGAAGTTTGGATCCAAGTGGCGGCTGAAGAAATCCATCATCGGGCTGAAGTCTTGATCCAAGCGGGCGCTGAAGAAGTCCATCATTGGGATGAAGTCTTCTATGAAGCGGCATCTTCAATCTTCTTTCTTCCGGAGCCATCTCTTCCAGCCGACGCGGATCAATCCTCTTCTACCGACGCCTACTCGCCGAATGACGGTTCCTTTAAATGACGTCATCCAAGATGGCGTCCGTCGAATTCCGATTGGCTGATAGGATTCTATCAGCCAATCGGAATTAAGGTAGAAATATTCTGATTGGCTGATGGAATCAGCCAATCAGATTCAAGTTCAATCCGATTGGCTGATTGGATCAGCCAATCAGATTGAGCTTGAATTCTATTGGCTGATCGGAACAGCCAATAGAATGCGAGCTCAATCTGATTGGCTGATCCAATCAGCCAATCGGATTGAACTTGAATCTGATTGGCTGATTCCATCAGCCAATCAGAATTTTCCTACCTTAATTCCGATTGGTTGATAGAATCCTATCAGCCAATCGGAATTCGACAGACGCCATCTTGGATGACGTCATTTAAAGGAACCGTCATTCGGCGAGTAGGCGTCGGTAGAAGAGGATGGATCCGCGTCGGCTGGAAGAGATGGCTCCGGAAGAAAGAAGATTGAAGATGCCGCTTCATAGAAGACTTCATCCCGATGATGGACTTCTTCAGCGCCCGCTTGGATCAAGACTTCAGCCCGATGATGGATTTCTTCAGCCGCCGCTTGGATCCAAACTTCAGCCGGAGGATGGACGTCACTCTTCAGCCCCCGCTTGGGCTTGGATGAAGATTTCGGAGGCTCTTCTGGACAGATCGGGACCCGGTGTGGTGAAGACAAGGTAGGGAGATCTTCAGGGGCTTAGTGTTAGGTTTATTTAAGGGGGTTTGGGTTAGATTAGGGGTATGTGGGTGGTGGGTTGTAATGTTGGGGGGGGTATTGTATGTTTTTTTTATAGGCAAAAGAGCTGAATTCTTTGGGGCATGCCCCGCAAAGGGCCCTTTTCAGGGCTGGTAATGTAAAAGAGCTTTTCTATTTTAATTTTAGAATAGGGTAGGGCATTTTTTTTATTTTGGGGGGCTTTGTTATTTTATTAGGGGGCTTAGAGTAGGTGTAATTAGTTTAACATTGTTGTAATATTTTTCTAAGGTTTGTAAATATTTCTTTATTTTTTGTAACTTAGTTCTTTTTTATTTTTTGTACTTTAGTTAGTTTATTTAATTGTATTTATTTGTAGGTATTGTATTTAATTAATTTATTGATAGTGTAGTGTTAGGTTTAATTGTAGATAATTGTAGGTAGTTTATTTAATTTATTTATTGATAGTGTAGTGTTAGGTTTAATTGTAACTTAGGTTAGGATTTATTTTACAGGTAATTTTGTAATTATTTTAACTAGGTAACTATTAAATAGTTATTAACTATTTAATAGCTATTGTACCTGGTTAAAATAAATACAAAGTTGCCTGTAAAATAAATATTAATCCTAAAATAGCTACAATATAATTATTCGTTATATTGTAGCTATATTAGGGTTTATTTTACAGGTAAGTATTTAGCTTTAAATAGGAATAATTTATTTAATAAGAGTTAATTTATTTTGTTAGAATAAAATTATATTTAACTTAGGGGGGTGTTAGGGTTAGAATTAGCTTTAGGGGTTAAAAAATTTATTAGAGTAGCGGTGAGCTCTGGTCGGCAGATTAGGGGTTAATACTTGAAGTTAGGTGTCAGCGATGTTAGGGAGAGCAGATTAGGGGTTAATACTATTTATTATAGAGTTATTGAGGCGGGAGTGAGGCGGATTAGGGGTTAATACATTTATTATAGTAACGGTGCGGTCCGGTCGGCAGATTAGGGGTTAATAAGTGTAGGTAGGTAGCGGCGACGTTGGGGGTGGCATATTAGGGGTTAATAAATATAATATAGGAGTCGGCGGTGTTAGGGGCAGCAGATTAGGGGTTCATAGGGATAACGTAGGTTGCGACGGTGTGCAGTCGGCAGATTAGGGGTTAAAAAATTTTAATAGAGTGGCGGCGATGTGGGGGGACCTCGGTTTAGGGGTACATAGGTAGTTTATGGGTGTTAGTGTACTTTAGGGCACAGTAGTTAAGAGCTTTATAAACCGGCGTTAGCCCAGAAAGCTCTTAACTCCTGGCTTTTTTCTGCGGCTGGAGTTTTGTCGTTAGATTTCTAACGCTCACTTCAGCCATGACTCTAAATACCGGCGTTAGGAAGATCCCATTGAAAAGATAGGATACACAAATGGCGTAGGGGGATCTGCGGTATGGAAAAGTCACGGCTGCAAAGTGAGCGTTAGACCCTTTCCTGACTGACTCCAAATACCAGCGGGCGGTAAAAACCAGCGTTAGGAGCCTCTAACGCTGGTTTTGACGGCTACCGCCCAACTCTAAATCTAGCCGTTAGAATCTTTATTTTGGGGCATTTTTGAGAACTTAACCAGAGATCTGATTTCTGGTTAATTTTCTGAGCACTTGTTGGTACCATAAGCTCGCTGTAGCAGTAAACCAGACACTTTTGCCAGTTTGCGGGCAGGCAATAAATTAGCGCTTCACTTGTAATATAGCCCTTAATTACTAAACCAATTACAAGTTTTAGCCTACAAGCAATTATCTTCAATAAATGTAACTATCATAGTGAGTAACATAATTCAGTGACAATTTTTAAGATTGCCTTTGTGTATGAGAAAAAGGAAGTGTATTATTAATTCTCAACACATCACTAACAATTTGTAAAGATGTCTTTCAAAGTATCATAAAAAGTCAGGTAGAACTCAGTTCCTAAATAATCATTTCCAGGGCTATTGTTTCTAGCAAAACTTTTAATGATTTCCAAAATCTCATTCTGAGAAGTGACATAAGTTAAAACCTCCTTTACCTGTTAGTCGGTTTTCATCTTTAGAAAATTAGTTTTCATGAACCAGTTACCCACATTAGAACATATTGTTCATATCGGAATTACCATCCAAACGTCATTGAGTCTGTGTTTTCCCTTCTCATGTGTAAATTTTCTATTTAACTCATCTATTTTCCTTCTCAAATCCATTTAATTTACCCCTTAATGACAGGGCATTTCAGACTAAAACTTCCTCAAAAGACCAGGAGGCCGAATTATCATATGTCTGTCGGACCTGATCCAACAGTGCGGATCAGGTCCGACAGACATCGCTGAATGCGGAGAGCAATAAGCTCTCCATATTCAGCATTGCACCAGCAGCTCACAAGAGCTGCTGGTGCAACGCCGCCCCCTGCAGACTCGCCGCAAATGGGCCGCCAGCAGGGGGTGTCAATCAACGATTCCTGTCCGTCTCATCAGAGCAGGCGGACAGGGTTATGGAGCAGCTGTCTTTAGACCGCTGCTCCATAACTTGTGTTTCTGGCGAGTCTGAAGACTCACCAGAAACACGGGCCCTCAAGCTCCGTTCGGAGCTTCATAAATGGGCCTCCAGAGCATTTTTAGCATTTTTGCTATCACTACCTTTAAACAGAAATAGAGCTTTTTTATATTTACCTATCAAAACTATATATTTTTTTTAGTAGACAACCCAAAGTATTGATCTAGGCCCATTTTAGTATTTTTCATGCCACCATTTCACCGCTAAATACGATTTAAATAAAGAAAATCGCTAACTTTTTCACAAACTTTAGATTTCTCAATGAAATTATTTACAAACAGCTTGTGCAATCATGTCACAATGGTTGTAAGTGCTTATCTGGGATCCCCTTTGTTCAGAAATAGCAGACATATATGGCTTTGCCATTGGTTTTTAGTAATTAGAAGGCGCACACCACACTTGTATTATTCCCAGCAGTGAAGGCGTTAATCAGGTAGCTTGTAAGGTTAATTTTAGCTTTAGTGTAGATATTACCCTCCCACCTGACACTTCCCACCCCCTGATCCCTCTCAAACAGCTATCTTCCCTCCCCTCAATGTTCACCCTAACTTAAGTAGTGCAAGTTGTGTAGTACAGCAACCAACCGGAGAATAATGCTCGTGAAGACAGGGGCTCTGCCAGGGTCCCCCAATATCAATGATACAAATAGTCTAACTTAAGTAGTACTGGCAGACAGTCTGCCAGTCTGCAGTTTTACACTTTTTAAAAAAAAATATATATATTATTATTGTCCTTAGTGTAGGATTACCCCCTTACCTTCCCACCTCGCTGATCCCTCCCAGAAAGCTGTCTTACCCTCCCCCTTCTAACCAATTACCTCCATCTGCCAGTACCCAGTTTTCTATTATTTTTAATTTATTTTAATAAAAAAACAAAAAAAACCCCATTTTTTTCTGTAGTATAGCTGCCCAACTCCCTCCCCCTCCAAGATCCTTTTCCTACCCTCTAATTGTCCCCTCTACCATATGAAACCCCTCCTCTTCTTCCTTCTCCCTCTCCCTCCTTCATTCTCCCTGCCGCTCTAAGAGTTTGTTTTTTTTCTGTAGCGTAATGGTCCGACCGCTCCTGCCCCCCTCCAACGATGAGCTGCTCACCCGCCTCTCTCCTAACCCTCCCACACCACCTATGATTGGCACCAATATTGAGGCATTGTGGCAATATGGTAAGAGCAGCTGAAGCTTCCAGCTCTCATTTTACCGGAGGACGTACCAGGCACTAAGTGACAATTTTTGGTCATTAAGGGTTTAAACAAGTATCTTCTAAGCTTGCATTGCATGCATACTCTCAAATCCAGTTCATTAAAACAAGTTCTGTCTTCTTAAGGTTTCTTCCAAAATGTATTAAAAAATAATTAATTTTACAATTAAGAACCTTCTACTATTCCAGAATACTCTTATTATCCTCATCTAACAAATATCATAACTTAAATACATTAAAGAAAGCCACCTCCATTTATTTACCGTCTAAGTAAGACAATTCATTCCCAAGTCCCTCTGTTCATTTTTGCAACAGTATTTAGATGATGCTTACAAATTAAAGACATATTAGTAACAATCAGCTAGATTACGAGTTTTGCGTTATGAGTAAAAAAGCAGCGTTAAGGCTCATAACGCTGCTTTTTTACTACCGCTGTTATTACGAGTCTTGTAGGTACAGCTGTCCCACACACTTTTTTGGCCTTACCGCAAATCAACTTGCGCCATTTGCGTATAGTCTTTTTTTCAATGGGACTTCCATAGTGCCTGTCATGAGATGCAGGACACAGCAAAGATGGTACAACACAATTTTATTGCAGAGCATGGAAATATACATCTGGTAGCATTGATCTCACTTAGGCCGTTTGTCTGTGTTGCAGTTACTAAGCCCCGCCCCCATCCGGTGACGTCACTTCCCACTCTCAACACATCTTCCCCCTTTTCAAAGGACAAGGCATACATTTTTTTTTTTCATTTGAATACAACAAATAACAAAGTATACAAGAAGCAAACAACAGTTTTGAATAGTATATAACAAATAACAAGTTACAGAGAATATCTGTATAAACAACATGAATTACATCCTGACTTGATCATCAGGGTAGACTTCTCTAGTCCACAGTGACCATGGGATTATCCTGCCCATACTTCCGGTCACTGCTCTAACTAATATTAATCCCTATATCGGGCCAGAAGTTTCACTACTCTTCTGCTTGATGTAACTCTACATGAACTGTCCTCTGATACAGAAGAAGGTGATTGAGAGTCTGCTGGAGGCAAAGACATATCCCCACTGTGATCTTGCTAAGGGGAAGGCACCCCTCTTAAAACAGGGGATCCCACCGGCGGTGGTACTGAGGCATCCAGTTCCAAACTCTCAGGTACAGGCTGAAGATGTTTTCAATTTCGACATCTGACTGTCCCTCCATCAGTAAGGACTACATAAGACCTTGGTTCTGGAGAGCGTCCAATTACCATAGCAGGTGTCTTCCATTTCTTCTCATCATCCAGTTTAATTCTGACACTTTGCCCTACATTCAGCTCCTGCAAGGGCCTCACAGAATGTCTCCTATCATAGAAGAATCGATAGCCCCTTTTTGCCTCTTCATCTCTCCTAAGGACTTCGTCCCGAGGAATAGAGCTAGTTGGTTGGAAGACACCCACAGTGGGTAAGGTTTTGCGAATCTGGCATCCTAGCATCAGTTGTGCCGGGCTAAAACCTGTGGCATGAATGGGAAACGCCCTATAGGACAAGAGGGCCAGTTACAGCTCAGATTGCTTCAAAATGAACTTTGTTGTTTGAACTGCCCTTTCAGCCATTCCATTGGCCTGCGGGTAATGTGGACTTGACGTGGAATGTACAAAATCACATTCTCTGCTGAAAGAACTGAACTCTGTGGAAACGAACTGCATCCCGTTATCACTCACCAGCTCCATAGGTATGCCCCACCGGGCGAACAAGCTTGACTTGTGATTTCATTCAAAGGTGCAATTTCCAAATACCTGGAATAGTAGTCAATCATGACTAGGTAATTTTTCCCCTGCAGTTTACACAAATCAGCAGCTATTTTCTGCCACGGGCTTGCAGGCAGCGGAGTAGAAATCAAGGGCTCCCTTCTCTGAGAAGGCCGGTGTTCCCGGCAAAAGGCACATTTTGACACATGGTTTGCAATGTCGGAACTGATCACAGGACACCATACTGCCGTAGCTGCCCTTTCTCTGCATTTTGTAATGCCTAAGTGGCCATCATGAATCCTGCTTAACATCTCCTGCCGCATGCTAACAGGAATAACAATGCGGTCCTGGAACAGCACCAACCCATCCAGCTCCGTGAGCTGCAACCTTTCTGACTGGTAAGAACTTAAAGACATCCAGGCTGCCCGACTCTCGGGCCAACCTTCTTTTATGTATCAGATCTTGAAGGTCTGTATCTAAATATGTCTCTTTCTTTATTTGTTCTAGCTTCCCTGAAGAAATGGATTTGGAGGCCAGAACCGAATCTACATACACTTTCACATCTGATTCCGTTGAAGACTCTTCAGCAGCAGCCAGCAGGAGCCTGGATAGTGTATCTGCCACAACCAATTGTTTCCCCGGCACATGCACTGCTTGAACATTGAACCTGAGCAGCCTCATTAGAAGTCTCTGGCATCTTAGGGGTGTTTTGTCAATATCATTGGAGTTTATTAGAGGGACTAGCGGTTTATGGTCAGTCTCCAGACTAAATTTCTCTAAACCCAATAGGTAACGCTGAAAGCCCTCACAGGCCCAAACTGCAGCCAGGCACTCTTTCTCAATTTGGGCATATTTTGACTCAGCAGCTGTCAGTGTATGGGAAAAGTAGGCGATGGGCTGTAGTTTGTTTTCATTCAACTGCAGGAGGATGGCCCCTAACCCATAACTGCTCGCATCAGCATTAACCACAGTCTTTTTGGAAGGGTCGTAGAACCCCAACACTGGGTCAGACCCCAGCAGGGACTTGACCTGCATAAAAGATTCTTCCTGTGAAGGTCCCCAGACCCAGGCAAAATCTTTCTTTAGCAACTCTGTGATAGGGTGTAGTATTGTGGATAAATCTGGAAGGAACCTGCCCACATAATTTACAAGGCCCAATATTTGTCTCAGCTCATGTACATCAGAAGGACTTTTCATCTGTTCAATAGCACACATTTTCTCGGGGGCTGGCTTGATGCCACCACCATTGATGATATGCCCAAAGTTACATAACTCAGCTTTCCTAAAATGGCATTTCTCTTTATTTAGCTTCAGCCCAGACTCTCTGATAGTCTGCAGCACACAGCTCAATCGCTGATCATGTTCCTCCAATGTTGACCCATACACCAAGATGTCGTCCATGATGACTGACGTGCCCACATGGTCTCTTAGGAGAGAACTCATTTCTCTTTGAAAGATTTCAGGAGCAGAGGATATCCCGAAGGGGGGTCTGCAGAAGCAAAACCGACCTACCGGTGTAATGAAGATAGTCAGTTTGCGGCACTTTGGATCCAGAGCTATCTGCCAGAAGCCGTTAGAAGCATCCAATGTAGAGAAGAACTTCGCCCCAGCCAATTTCAGAGCTACGTCTTCAAGTGTCAGCAGCACATATCTCTCTTCACCGCCTCATTCAGCCTTTTCAAGTCTACACAGATGCGTACCTTCCCATTTTTCTTCGCAACAGGCACAATGGGGGCACACCAGTTGCTTCAACAACCTCTTCAATAACCCCCATATTCTTCATACGCAGAAGCTCCTTCTCCACTTGAGGCATGAGTGGGAATGGAATTCTACGGGGAGTGGTAATGCTGTTTGGGACTGCGTCACCTTTAAGTGATATACGGACTGAGTTGCAATTCAGTAGGCCCAATTAACCAAACATATCTTCTGAGATCTCATTCACTCTGGCTACTAGGCCCAAACCACAGGCTGCTTTTCTGCTCAATAAGTTGTTAACACACTGACCTCTAATCACATGCACCCACATGGTGAATTTCCTTTGCTTATACTCGAAGCAGGACTATGGATTTTTGTTGTGACTTTCGCCAGCTGGGGCTGTCGAGGCAGTTTTATGAATGCTTCAAGGGACATTACAGTGATGTCTGCTCCTGTGCCAATCTTAAAGGCAACTTTGGCTCCCATTACAGTAAGAGTAACCCTCCAATCATCTTCTGAACCCGGCCGTTCAACAGCAGACCCTACAAAGGACACTTCTTGATCCTCCTGGTCGCTATCCACCTGCATCTCCTTAATATATTCAGTTTTACACACCACTTCAAAATGGCCCATTCTGTTATATTTTCTACATCTTTTGTCTTTAGCAGGGCATATGACACTCTGATCATGGGCACAGTTGCACCGTGCGCATCGGGCATGCTGCGCCCATCCACTTCTGGGCCTATCTGTTGCCCTAGGTTTACCGCTCACACTGTGCCTTTTCACCAGTTCACTCTGGCGGGACATCCTAATAGCCCCATCTAATGTTAAATCAGCCTCTAACTGTAGCTTCAGTGAGACTTCAGCATCTGCAATTCCTATGACTATTCTGTCTTTGATTTGCTCCTCTTTAGCAACAGCAAACTCACAGAATTCAGCTAGTTCATACAGGCTGCGCACAAATGACTCCACAGATTCTCCCATACGCTGGTCACATTTGTGAAAACAAGCTCTCTCATGAATCACATTTCTTTTGGGCACAAAGTGGGCCTTGAGTTTATTCATAACTATTTCAAAGTCAAATTCGTCCCCTTCTTGGAAAGTAAAGGCATTGAACACTGGCTCCACATCTTTCCCCGTAGAGTATAAAAGAGAATTAACTTCAACTTCACCAATCTCCTTGTCCAGCTTGGAAGCAATCCTGAAGCGCTGAAACCGCTGACGCCATGTGGGCCAAGCTGCAGGCTGAGAAAAATCAAAAGGCTCAGGTGGGGTAAACTTCGACATCGTCATCAATCAGGAAACAGAAGCACAGGCGAGAACTTCTGACACCGTGTCATGAGATGCAGAACACAGCAAAGATGGTACAACACAATTTTATTGCAGACCATGGAAATGTACATCTGGTAGCATTGATCTCACTTAGTAACTGCGCCACAGACAAACGGCCTAAGCCCCACCCACATCCAGTGACATCACTTCCCACTTTCATCACAGTGCCGATATTACAAGCTTTTTTTTTTTTAGGCCAATAAGTGAGCGGTAAAGCCTATCCCACAAGATTCATAACGCATTCTAAAGTCAGTAGTTATGAGTTTTACACTACAAAGCTGTAGCATAAAACGCATAACTAAAGTGCTAAAAAGTACACTAACACCCATAAACTACCTATTAACCCCTAAACCGAGGCCCTCCCGCATCGCAAACACTAAAATAAAATTATTAACCTCTAATCTGCCGCTCCCGACATCGCCGCCACTAGAAAAAACATATTAACCCCTAAACCGCCACACTCCCACCTTGCAAACGCTAGTTAAATAGTATTAACCCTTAATCTGCTGTCCCTAACATCGCCGCCACCTACCTACAATTATTAACCCCTAATCTGCCGCCCCCAATGTCGCCTCCACTATACTATATTTATTAACCCCTAAACCTATGTCTAACCCTAACACCCCCTAACTTCAATATAATTAAAATAAATCTAAATAAAACCTACAATTAATAACAAAATAATTCCTATTTAAAACTAAATACTTACCTATAAAATAAACCCTAAGCTAGCTACAATATAACTAATAGTTACATTGTATCTAGCTTTAAAAATAAAACCCACCCAATAAACACTTAAAAAACCTAACACTAACCCCTGAAGATCCACTTACAGTTTTGAAGAGCCGACATCCATCCTCAAAGAAGCCGGGAGAAGTCCTCATCGAAGCGGAAAGAAGTCCTCAATGAAGCCGAGATAAATCTTCATTCAAGCCGGGAGAAGTGGTCCTCCAGACGGGCAGAAGTCTTCATCCAGACGGCATCTTCTATCTTCATCCAGACGGCATCTTCTATCTTCATCCATCCGGCGTGGAGCCAATCGGAATTCTATCAGCCAATAGGATTGAGCTTGCATTCTATTGGCTGATTAATAAATGTAGGTAGGCGGCGGCGATGTCCGGAGAGGCAGATTAGGGGTTAATAAGTATAATGTAGGTGTCTATGATGTCGGGGACAGCAGAGTAGGGGTTAATAAGTGTAAGATTATGGGTGTTTAGACTCAGGGTTTATGTTAGGGTGTTAGGTGTAAACAAAAATTTAGTTTCCCTATAGGAATCAATGGGGCTGCGTTACTGAGCTTTACACTGCTTTATTGCAGGTGTTAGACTTTTTTTCAACCGGCTCTCCCCATTGATGTCTATGGGGAAATCGTGCACGAGCACGTACAACCAGCTCACCGCTGACTTAAGCAGCGCTGGTATTGGAGTGCGGTATGGAGCACAGTTTTGCTCTACGCTCACTTCTTGCCTTTTAACACCGGGTTTATAAAAACCTGTAATACCAGCGCTGTAGGTAAGTGAGCGGTGACAATAACGTGCAAGTTAGTACCCCCCTCATAACGCAAAACTCGTAATCTAGCCGAATAAAACTTATTTTTTACCATATACATATTTGCAAAAATGCTTTAACTAAAGGTTATCACTGCAGAATCAATCTATGATTGGCTCCTGGCTGGTAATTAACACTTACCGCTAGTATTTAGAGATTAGTGGCGGCATTAAAGAATACTGGCAATTCTATTGCTGTATTTCTAGCAGACAGGGGTATTTTAAAAGATGTGCTGATGCAGAATGTGCCCCTGATGTCTCTAATTTTAATTTAATTGTTGGTGGTCTACAGACTACTGCTGCACAGTTTTGCTTTGCCAACCATAGTATGAAAGGTCTGAACAAACAGTGTGATTGGTTGCCATGTGTCATGTTAAAACAGTGACATTAGAAGGGACGTCAGGCTGACTGTGAAGCAGCAGAAATATATTTTATTAATAAAACAATAGTCAGTACTTGGGAGGCATAATCTGGGCAAGATGGTGAACATGTTTCATGAGATCTCTGAACATGAATTGTCTTCATCTAGCCCAGCGGTCGCCAACCAGTGGTCCTTGCCATCATCAAGCAGGAATTCATCTCCTCTGATGTTGTCACCCCCGTCACGCCGCAACTCCCTACAGTGCCTGTCTGGACACCAGTGAAAACCAACGGAGGAAGAGTTAAATTACAATCTCCCTACGCACGTTGTGTAGTACTGCGCAACTTGCGTAGCTAGATTGTATTTTAACTCCTCTTGCCCGGCGCACTACTCTGAGGAAGATGCTTTCATTCTAACTCCAGCAGAAGTTGGTATAGTTTTGGCTTGAAATAGTGGAATTAAAGTATATAAAAAAAAGAAAATCTTTAAAAAAATTCTCTTATATTTAATTTTTTTTCTTCCCTTTACCTATCTTTGTAGTAGTTTTCCTAATTCCTTCAGATGGACTTACTTCACTGTTTGTCTTCTCCCCCTCCATCTTCTTTTTTTTAATTAAATATGAATTATTTTTCATTCTAATAATTTTATTCCACCTGAATTCCAGTAATTCATCTAGCAGATCAGCCATATCTCACCAGTATTATAGTAATTGCCAGAAATATCAGTCGTGGTTAGCTCACATCCTTATTGAGAGCTTTCTGATATAATTCTGATGTCTGTCCATGATCATAAGTAGTTCTGAAATATTCCTAACTGGGGAGGTAACTTGGAAGTCTTGTGGTCCTTTTAAAAATTATTCCTTTCTTCTCATTTTCTGTCTCTCTGTGTCTAGCTCAAAAGTTGGCACTCACCCTTCATCTGTCATTTGAAAGTATTCTCTTAGTTTTCTGTCATTCTGTCATTCAATTAGTTAATTCCAAAAAATAATTCTTAAAAATGTGTAAATATATACATATTGTAAACTTAGCTATGGTTATACTAGTTATGTACAATATGTGTGTGTGTGTGTATATATATATATATATATATATATACATACATACATACATACATACATACATACATACATACACACACATTATAGAGGTTTGAACCTTTTAAAAAAAATATTCGTTAGTGGTCCACGGGATTCAAAATTGTGAGTTTAGTGGTCCCTGAGGTCCAAAAGGTTGGCGACCCCTGATCTAGCCTACTATCTTCTATAATTAAGATCCAGCCAATAAAAAAACAAATTTGATCACTTCTGATCATCTAGAAGACATCTCAACATACTTACCTACCTAAAAATGTTGGGCTCTATGTATGATCCCTTTGCTGATATCAATAACTAAATGTGGTTCAATCAACCTAAATCTGCCTGACGTGTATTTTTGGAGAAGCTCTGGACTGCAGAAAAATGGATAAAATCAGACAAAAGTTGCATTCATCTCAAAATCAGAAAACCTGGAAGGTGCAAACTCGCATTTCCCTACTCAGTTAATTCATTGCTTTAAGTTTAATCTATTACCTACTGAATACAATATTGTTTGGTATAAGCTCTCTAACACCATGGTTTACTGAGCCTTCTTTGATATCTGATTGCTGTAGATTTCTTGGACTACATAAGATTTTTTTTCTATTGTTGTCAATTGTATTTAATATTTCCAAACCGCTAGAGGTTTCTTATGTTTTCTCCTTCACTTACTAAAACCACATAATGTAACTGAATTTTATATTTTCATTGGAGTATGACACCTTTTCTGGGTCTCTGGAGGAGAAAAACCCTGCCTCATTAGCAGTTATTCTCATCTTTACTGACAAGTAATAAACAGTAGTTTGACTGAATGTATTAACGCAGTTGCCTGTGCTGGTCTTATTAACCATATCGGCACTTCTTGCACAGTCTATTATGCATTGTTATATTTAAGAAAAAATATTTATTTTTTTAATTTAGCTGTACCTTTAGGAGATCCATAAAGATTCTTAGGAAGCTGTAAAAAAAGAGAGAAAATAGGGGCCCAATTATCTAAACGTTGTCAGATCAGACATGGGTTTTATTATTATTATTATTATCGGTTATTTGTAGAGCGCCAACAGAGTTGTTTTTTCACACTGATCCTTGCATGGGCTGTCCTCGTAGAATTATCTTAAAAAAGGGGCAGTTCCAGTGATTTTAATGTAAATA
>NC_069508.1:214358835-214448835 GCF_027579735.1 Bombina bombina
CCCCTCATCTCCAACACTATATAAACCTATTAACCCCTAAACCACAGGCCCCCCACATCGCAACTAATAAACTAAACTTAATAACCCCTAAACTGCCAGCCCCCCACATTGTAACAAATAAACTAAACCTATTAACCCCTAAACTGCCGGACCCCAAAATCGCAAAACACTAAATTAAACTATTATCCCTTAAACCTAACACCTCCTAACTTTAAATTAAAAGTGAAGATATAACTATCTTAAAATAAATAAAAACTTACCTGTGAAATAAAAAAAAACTAAGTTTAAACTATAAATTAACCTAAGATAACTATTCTAATAAAATAAAAAAAACTACCAAATAAAAATCCTAAATTACAAATTTAAATAAACCTAATACTACTAAAAAGATTAAAAATCTAACATTACAAAAAATAATAAACACTAAAAATACAAAAAATAATAAACAAAATTATCAAAAATAAAACAATTACACCTATTCTAATAGCCCTATAAAAATAAAAATACACCCCCTAACCTAACAATAGACTACCAATAGCCCTTAAAAGGGCATTTTTTGTAGGACATTGACCTAAATTTAAACAGCTCTTTTACCTACAAACAATCACAAAGTCCCCCCAACAGTAAAACCCCCACCCAACCAACCCCCCCCCCAAATAAAAACCTAAGTCTAAAAAAATCCTAACCTACCCATTGCTCCTAAAGGGGCATTTGTATGGGCATTGCCCTTAAAAGGGCATTCAGCATTTTTACTGCCCTTAAAAGAGCATTCAGCTCTTTTACTGCCCAAAGCCCTAATCTTAAAAAAAAACCACCCCAAAAAATGAAAAAATAAAACAAAAACACTAACCCCAGAATATCTACTGTTCAAATCAGCCAATAGGATTTCAGTAGCTCTCATCGTATTGGCATAACGCACCATAACGCACAGCACAAGGAGGTTTTTCAGTAACTCGTAATGGCAGAGCTATGGAAAGTGTGATACCGCTCATTTTAATACGTTATTTACGCACCGGTATAGCACAAAACTCGTAATCTAGGTGATAGTGCTATTTAAGAGTCTGCACTGATTGGTTAAAATTCAAGTCTGTCAAAAGAACTGAAATAAGGGGGCAGTCTGCAGAGGCTAAGATAGAAAGTAAAAAGTGTATTATTATAACTGTGTTGGTTATGCAAAACTGAGGAATGGGTAATATAGGGATTATCTTTTTAAACAATAAACATTTTGGAGTAGACTCTCCCTTTAAGCTGGATACTCGGATAACCCCATTGCATTTTGTTCACTTGAATGACTAATTCCTTCATTTTTCTTGTCCAGCCAGACACCTTGGAAAACCTATTCATAAAACATCATAGACATCTGACGATGAATCCCCCATTTCTCATGGAACCAGAATCTGATTTTCAAGACTTGAGTATTGACAACGTGCTTCAAAGTGACGATAAAGCTGACATGTCAGAGGTTAACGGTCTATTTACCAAAGCTGAAGATCCTGACTATGACTCTGCATGTGCAACTAGTCAGTTTGATTATGGGGATGATCCTGAAGAAACCATTTACAAAGGGAGCGCGAGCCAATCAAGTGTTAAATATGCAACAATAGTCACCAACTCTCAACAAGACACACAATACAGTAACGAAAGAAAGACCAGCACCAGCTCATTCGATGGATGTTTTTTAGGTAATAATGCTATAGTCATTGGGAATAGGGAAGAGGAAAAAAAGGCATTTCTTATAGCAGCCGGTTTACAACCCAGAGAACCAAACAAAACATCATCACGTTCTATTGCGTCTTCCGAGGGCTTTTCAGAACCATGTGACCATGATGGCAATTTTCTAGATGAGGATAACCTAGAGAGAAATCTTTATTATATGGCACTTGGTTCAATGAAAGAAAGGGAACATACAAGTTATTTCTCAGACAAGCCTCTAGTGTCATATGCATTCCAGGATAATATTTTATATCAAGAGATTGATTTTATGAAAGACAGATGTTCAGAATTGATAGAAAATGATTATGCTCTCAGAAGTTCGGTTAAGAAAGCCTTCCTGTCTTATATGCCACAATTTCAGACACAATCTGTTAAGCTACAAGGGGACAATGAGTCTTTATGAACTATTCAAATGAAATATTAAAAAGATTCAATAAAATGTGTATCTAGTCATAAAGCATGTCAGAAGAGTATTAAATCCTTTCTTAAAAAAAAAAGATACAAGGTTACTGACTTGCGTGGGTCTTCTGAATGCAATTAATTGTGAAAAGAGCACATTTAAACAATACCATTAAATATGTCAAATGTATGCACGATATGTTTTTTTCTCCTTATAAACAAATGTGATTTTGTTCTGAATTAACAAATTGCCTCAAAGGGCCCCATTTATGAAACAGCGGATGCAGCTTTGGGGCTCGAGTATTGCAAACTCGTGCGAGTGGGCCTGAAATGCTAGTTAAGTAGCTACTTAAGGGCATATTTATGCCCCTTGTTTCTAAAGACAGCTGCTCCATAACTTCTCCGCCTGCTCTGAGGTGGAGGACAGAAATCAACCCGATCGAATACGATTGGGTTGATTGACACCCCCTGTTAGCGGCCGATTGGCCGCGAATTTGCAGGGGGCGGCATTGCACCAGCAGTTCACAAGAACTGCTGGTGCAATGATAAATGCTGACAGCGTATGCTGTCTGCATTTATTGATGTGCGGCGGACATTATACGCTACTTCGTATCATGTCCGCTCGTACATTGATAAATATGCCCCTTGACCTCTCCTCCACCTTGGAGTTAAATCATCTTGGTCAGGATTGACCGGAATGATTGACAAGCCCTGCTCTCACACAACTGCTTGTGGAATGATAACTGCAAGCAGCTTGCAGCAATGCCAGCTGGACATAGTAATTTAAATGTATATTTTTGTATGTTGTTTCTCTGTGAATAGCTCATTCTATCCGTACTTAGTTTTTTTTGTTGGCCGGCGATATGCACTTTTCGAGTTTAAGCCAATCACACAAGTTTTCTATTCTCTATATTTAACATGGGACAGTCTTGTTTTCAGTGATCGCAATCCATTATCTTAATAGTTCTTTTACATACTTGAGACTATTCAAAGGGGTAGATTTAACATGTTGTGGACAGACATGATCCGCTATATCGTATAATGTCCGCCGCATATCGATAAATGCAGACAGCATACACTGTCAGCATTTATCATTGCACCAACAGTTCTTCTGAACTGCTGGTGCAATACCACCCCCTGCAGATTCGAGGCCAATCGGCTGCCAGCAGGGGGTGTCAATCAACCCAATCGTATTCGATCAGGCTGATTGCTGTCCGCCACCTCAGAGGGTCTTAGGACCGCTGCTTCTTAACTTCCACTTTAGTTCCGCCTGCTCCGCTGCTTCATAAATTGACCCCAAAGACACTTTTGAATGATACAATGCAGATGAATATATTGTCGATCTTCATAGCTGTTGCATAGCTCATCGTTATTGGGCTGTCCTGTAACTATTATATATATATTAAAGAGTGTGATCAGGCGCTTGGTAGTAAATATTTATTTATTTTTAATAGGAAGATCTCCAGCTTAAAGGGACATAATACTAAATCACTTGAAACTGATGGATGCAGTATAACGGTAAAAAGCTGACAGGAAAATATCATCTTTGCATCTCTATGTAAAAAAGGGGGATATTTTACCTCACAATTTCCTCAGCTCACCAGAGTAAGTGCTGTTTAAGAAGTTATACTTCAGTTACTGCCCAGCTGCAGGTAAAACAATTTTTTTTTAAAAATGAAGAAATTAACTGCAGCCAATCAGCATCAGCCATGCTAAGGTCATGAACTCTTTTACTGTGATCTCATGAGATTTCACTTAACTCTCATGAGATTTCATAGTAAGCTTCCTTAAACTGAATAGGGAAATAACACAAGTGTGCACGAGGCTCACTCCCTTGCCTTGTCCCGGGACAGACATATTGATTTGCTGCTTAAAGTCCTTTACAATGGGAATGTGTGAATACTTAGGACATTTTGAGGTTAAATATCTTTCTTTATTACATACAGATGTTCAGGTGATATTTTCTAGTCAGCTTTTTACAGCTATGCTGCATCACTTTCAAGTGTTTCAACATTTTGATATCATGGTCCTTTAATTAAGAGCCAAATTTTTTGAGTGATCCCAATGCTATGTCATATTATTTGTTAAAAACTCACCACCGCAAACACATTTTCAACTGAAAAGCTCCTAAAAAGGTATTGTTTGTGTGATGACTGCCTGTTTTCTAAATAGAAACGGGGAGGTCTCCCAGAACTGACACATACAATAGCCTATTCACACCTCTTAAGGTTGCAGCAAAGCTCTATTCATTTAACCCCTTTGTTCACCCTGCAAGGAAAATACTTATTTGCATGTGTGATATTCAACTATTGTCAACACAATACATCTTCAACACTTAGGGGCATATTTATCAAGTTCCGTATGGAGCTTGATGCCCCTTGTTTCTGGCGAGCCTAAAGGCTCACCCAAAACAGAAGTTATGAAAAAGTTATTTAGCAGTGGTCTAAAGACGGCGGACAGAAATCAACCCGATCGAATATGATTGGGTTAATTGACACCCCCTGCTAGCGAATCTGCAGGGGGCGGCATTGCACCAGCAGTTCACAAGAACTGCTGGTGCAATGATAAATGCAGACAGCATATGCTGTCAGCATTTATCGACGTGCCGCAATGTGCAGCAGACATGATACGCTACTTTGTATCATGTCCGCTCGCACATTGGTAAATATACCCCTCAGTATCCATATGAATGCCATATGTATCTTGGCAGGATAGATATACTTCTATAGTCATATCTACAGATGGCATATTTTTAATATTTGATTGTAAGTCTCACTCATACTGGTATAATTGTCCCTAATGTTATTATTATTGTGACTTTTTATTGTTATTTTTCCTTAAGATCACCTTCCTAGTTATTGTTGGCACTTGTTTGAAGATTGTGGATTGATTTTTATTTATTTTTTATTTTTTATCTTTTCAACACCATAAACTTTGTTATGTATGCCACATATTTCGTCGATTTTTGATCATCACTGTTGGATTGCTATTTATTTTTCACGCCTCTCATCATTTTTTATGTCTTTCGTCACTAATTTGGATTTGACCTTCATCTACTATAGGATAACCTAAAGGTTTTAAATTGGATTTGCACTTCTATTTTTTATTACAGGATTTCATACACACTTTTTCTAAAAGCACCTTTTTGGATTTTTATGAACCTTTTTCATTTTTGACTATTTAAGATTACCATTATTATTGGTTTTAATCTACCGGACCGATTGATTTCTCATTATTGGTTTTACCACTGTTTTTATCTGTTATATATTCCACTGTTATTTATTTGCACTATCAAATTGTGATTATCCCTATTCTTGCTCATGGATCCATGAAGTATTTAATTGTGTTTTTATATCCATTGTTTTTTAATCCATTGTTCTTTATTCAACTGTACCCTGATTTTATGATTTCGTAAAGATTTATTAACTCAATTTTAGCCACTTTTCTGGTATCTCATAACTCATACCTAGCCTCCTTAGAGTAGGCGCCTGGGTTCTCTCACTCTTATACTATTTTTTCTGGGTAACAGCTAGGAGTCACCCGCCCCCAGGCTAACAGGTTCCCATCAGGCGCTTAGGCCAACCCATAGATAGTGCAGGTGTTTTTCATAGTTAGCTATTACAATCTGTTTACATCTGCATCACTGCTAACTCATCTAAATGCATCTTTTATTTCTAGTGTTTGTTAAAGACTGTCACCATCTAGTTTACAGTTCACACCAAAATGGAAGCAGACCTTTTTTAAAAGACCCTTGTGAAAGTAGCAAAGAGAATATATAGCGATAGAGAAATAGTGCGCAGTCTGCCCAGACTAACAACCAAATGCATTAGATGGGTTAGCAGCGATGCAGATGGAAAGAGATTATAATAGTTAACTTTGAAAGCCACGACTAAGCGATCTCCTGTAAAAAAAATACCAGTACAGTTTTCGTGACAATGTCAGTGCGAGTAAGATTTACATTCAAATATTAAATAACAACATTAGCTGATGTTCGTGTCCTTAAAGGGACAGTATACTGTAATCTAGTTTTCCCTTAATGTGTTTACAATTGCTTTTTTTACCGGAGTAAAAAATGTATGAAAATGAGCTTTTTAAGGCTTATTTATGAATATTAAAGCTCTGATTTTGTGTTTTGAAGCCACAACCTAATAAAATGGGTTGAGCTTGTAGGTATAATCAGATCTCATTACTTTATCACATTGTGTACATATACATGTGTCTTTATCTTATATCTGTAGGTATAATCAGATCTCATTACTGTATCACATTGTGTACATATACATGTGTCTGTATCTTATATCTGTAGGTATAATCAGATCTCATTACTGTATCACACTGTGTACATATACATGTGTCTGTATCTTATATCTGTAGGTATAATCAGATCTCATTACTGTATCACACTGTGTACATATACATGTGTCTTTATCTTATATCTGTAGGTATAATCAGATCTCATTACTGTATCACACTGTGTACATATACATGTGTCTGTATCTTATATCTGTAGGTATAATCAGATCTCATTACTGTATCACACTGTGTACATATACATGTGTCTGTATCTTATATCTTTAGGTATAATCAGATCTCATTACTGTATCACACTGTGTACATATACATATGTCTGTATCTTATATCTGTAGGTATAATCAGATCTCATTACTGTATCACATTATGTACATATACATGTGTCTGTATCTTATATCTGTAGGTATAATCAGATCTCATTACTGTATCACACTGTGTACATATACATGTGTCTGTATCTTATATCTGTAGGTATAATCAGATGTCATTACTGTATCACATTGTGTACATATACATGTGTCTGTATCTTATATCTGTAGGTATAATCAGATCTCATTACTGTATCACATTGTGTACATATACATGTGTCTGTATCTTATATCTGTAGGTATAGTCAGATCTCATTACTGTATCACACTGTGTACATATACATGTGTCTTTATCTTATATCTGTAGTTATAATCAGATCTCATTACTGTATAACATTGTGTACATATACATGTGTCTGTATCTTATATCTGTAGGTATAATCAGATCTCATTACTGTATCACACTGTGTACATATACATGTGTCTGTATCTTATATCTGTAGGTATAATCAGATCTCATTACTGTATCACACTGTGTACATATACATGTGTCTGTATCTTATATCTGTAGGTATAATCAGATCTCATTACTGTATCACACTGTGTACATATACATGTGTCTGTATCTTATATCTGTAGTTATAATCAGATCTCATTACTGTATAACATTGTGTACATATACATGTGTCTGTATCTTATATCTGTAGGTATAATCAGATCTCATTACTGTATCACACTGTGTACATATACATGTGTCTGTATCTTATATCTGTAGGTATAATCAGATCTCATTACTGTATCACACTGTGTACATATACATGTGTCTGTATCTTATATCTGTAGGTATAATCAGATCTCATTACTGTATCACACTGTGTACATATACATGTGTCTGTATCTTATATCTGTAGGTATAATCAGATGTCATTACTGTATCACATTGTGTACATATACATGTGTCTGTATCTTATATCTGTAGGTATAATCAGATCTCATTACTGTATCACACTGTGTACATATACATGTGTCTGTATCTTATATCTGTAGTTATAATCAGATCTCATTACTGTATCACATTGTGTACATATACATGTGTCTGTATCTTATATCTGTAGGTATAATCAGATCTCATTACTGTATCACATTGTGTACATATACATGTCTGTATCTTATATCTGTAGGTATAATCAGATCTCATTACTGTATCACACTGTGTACATATACATGTGTCTGTATTATATATGTAGGTATAATCAGATCTCATTACTGTATCACACTGTGTACATATACATGTGTCTTTATCTTATATCTGTATGTATAATCAGATCTTATTACTGTATCACACTGTGTACATATACATGTGTCTGTATCTTATATCTGTAGGTATAATCAGATCTCATTACTGTATCACAATGTGTACATATACATGTGTCTGTATCTTATATCTGTAGGTATAATCAGATCTTATTACTGTATCACACTGTGTACATATACATGTGTCTTTATCTTATATCTGTAGGTATAATCAGATCTCATTACTTTATCACACTGTGTACATATACATGTCTGTATCTTATATCTGTAGGTATAATCAGATCTCATTACTGTATCACACTGTGTACATATACATGTGTCTTTATCTTATATCTGTAGTTATAATCAGATCTCATTACTGTATAACATTGTGTACATATACATGTGTCTGTATCTTATATCTGTAGGTATAATCAGATCTCATTACTGTATCACACTGTGTACATATACATGTGTCTGTATCTTATATCCGTAAGTATAATCAGATCTCATTACTGTATCACACTGTGTACATATACATGTGTCTGTATCTTATATCTGTAGGTATAATCAGATCTCATTACTTTATCACATTGTGTACATATACATGTGTCTGTATCTTATATCTGTAGGTATAATCAGATCTCATTACTGTATCACATTGTGTACATATACATGTGTCTGTATCTTATATCTGTAGGTATAATCAGATCTCATTACTGTATCACACTGTGTACATATACCTGCTTCTTTATCTTATATCTGTCCATAAAACAATCACCAGTACTTTGAGAGAACAATGGAAAAACACAATTTATGCTTACCTGATAAATTTATTTCTCTTGTGGTGTTTCCAGTCCACGGATCATCCATTACTTGTGGGATATTCTCATTCCCAACAGGAAGTTGCAAGAGGACACCCACAGCAGAGCTGTAATATAGCTCCTCCCCTAACTGTCATAGCCAGTCATTCGACCGAAAACAAGCCGAGAAAGGAGGAACCATAGGGTGCAGTGGTTACTGTAGTTTAAATTTAAAAATTACCTGCCTTAAAATGACAGGGCGGGCCGTGGACTGGATACACCACAAGAGAAATAAATTTATCAGGTAAGCATAAATTGTGTTTTCTCTTGTAAGGTGTATCCAGTCCACGGATCATCCATTACTTGTGGGATACCAATACCAAAGCTAAAGTACACGGATGAAGGGAGGGACAAGGCAGGAACTTAAATGGAAGGAACCACTGCCCGTAAAACCTCTCTCCCAAATACAGCCTCTGAAGAAGCAAAAGTATCAAATTTGTAAAATTTTTAAAAAATATGAAGCGAAGACCAAGTCTTCGCCTTGCAAATCTGATCAAAAGAAGCCTAATTTTTAAAGGCCCAAGTGGAAGCCACAGCTCTAGTGGAATGAGCTGTAATCCTTTCAGGAGGCTGCTGTCCAGCAGTCTCATAGGCTAAGCGGATTAAGCTTCTTAGTCAAAAAGAAAAAGAGGTTGCCGAAGCCTTTTGACCTCTCCTCTGTCCAGAGTAGACAACAAACAAAGCAGATGTTTGATGAAAATCTTTAGTAGCTTGTAAGTAAAACTTTAAAGCACGGACCACGTCCAGATTGTGTAACACAAGGATGGAACAACAATCTCTTGATTGATATTCTTGTTAGATACCACCTTATGTAAGAACCCAGGTTTGGTACGCAGGACTACCTTATCCGTATGAAAAATCAGATAAGGAGAATCACATTGTAAGGCAGATAGCTCAGACTCTACGAGCCGAGGAAATAGCTACCAAAAAAAGAACTTTCCAAGATAAAAGCTTGATCTATGGAATGAAGAGGTTCAAACGGAACTCCTTGAAGAACCTTAAGAACCAAGTTTAAGCTCCATGGTGGAGCAACAGGTTTAAACACAGGCTTGATTCTAACTAAAGCCTGACAAAATGCCTGAACGTCTGGAACATCTGCCAGACGCTTAATTAGCTGACAATCCTTTTTCCAAACCTTCTTGGAGAAAAGATAATATCCTAGAAATCCTGACCTTACTCCATGAGTAACCCTTGGATTCACACCAATAAAGATATCTACGCCATACCTTATGGTAAATTTTCCTGGTGACAGGCTTTCGTGCCTGTCTTAAGGTATCAATAACTGACTCGGAGAAGCCACGCTTTGATAAAATCAAGCGTTCAATCTCCAGGCAGTCAGCGTCAGAGAAATTAGATTTGGATGGTTGAAAGGACCCTGAAGTAGAAGGTCCTGTTTCAGAGGCAGAGACCATGGTGGAAAGGATGACATGTCCACTAGATCTGCATACCAGGTCCTGCATGGCCACGTAGGTGCTATCAGAATCACCGATGCTCTCTCCTGCTTGATCTTGGCAATCAGTCGAGGGAGCATAGGAAACGGTGGAAACACATAAGCCAGGTTGAAAGACCAGGGCGCTGCTAGAGCATCTATCAGTGTCGCCTTGAGATCCCTGGACCTGGATCCGTAACACGGAAGCTTGGCGTTCTGGCGAGATGCCATGAGATCCAGTTCTGGTTTGCCCCAACGATGAATCAGTTGTGCAAATACCTCCGGATGGAGTTCCCACTCTCCCGGATGAAAAGTCTGACGACTTAGAAAATCCGCCTCCCAGTGCTCTACACCTGGGATATGGATAGCTGATAGGTGGCAAGAGTGAATCTCTGCCCAGCGAATTATTTTTGAAACTTCTAACATCTCTAGGGAACTTCTCGTTCCCCCTTGATGGTTGATGTAAGCTACAGTCGTGATGTTGTCCGACTGAAATCTGATGTACCTCAGAGTTGCTAACTGAGGCCAAGCCTGAAGAGCCTTGAATATCGCTCTTAGTTCCAGAATATTTAATGGAAGGAGAGACTCCTCCTGAGTCCACGATCCCTGAGCCTTCAGGGAATTCCAGACTGCACCCCAACCTAGAAGGCTGGCATCTGTCGTAACAATTGTCCAATCTGGCCTGCGAAAGGTCATACCTTTGGACAGATGGACCCGAGATAGCCACCAGAGAAGAGAATCCCTGGTCTCTTGGTCCAGATTCAGTTGAGGGGACAAATCTGTGTAATCCCCGTTCCACTGACTGAGCATGCATAGTTGCAGCGGTCTGAGATGTAAGCGTGCAAACGGCACTATGTTCATTGCCGCTACCATTAAGCCAATTACTTCCATACACTGAACCACCGAAGGGCGCGGAATGGAATAAAGAACCCGGCAGGAATTTAGAAGCTTTGATAACCTGGACTCCGTCAGGTGAATTTTCATTTCTACAGAATCTATCAGAGTCCCTAGAAAGGAAACTCGTGTGAGTGGGGATAGAGAACTCTTTTCCTCGTTCACTTTCCACCCATGCGACCACAGAAATGCCAGTACTACGTCCGTATGAGACTTGGCAATTTGGAAGTTTGACGCCTGTATCAGGATGTCGTCTAAATAAGGGGCTACTGCTATGCCCCGCGGCCTTAGGACCGCCATAAGCGACCCTAGAACCTTTGTAAAGATTCTTGGGGCTGTAGCTAATCCCAAGGGAAGAGCTACAACTGGTAATGCCTGTCTTGAAAGGCAAATCTGAGAAACCGATGATGATCTTTGTGTATCGGAATGTGAAGATAAGCATCCTTTAGATCCACTGTAGTCATATAATCAGTGGTAGGATGGTACGAATAGTTTCCATCTTGAACGACGGAACTTTGAGGAATTTGTTTAAGATCTTTAGATCCAAAATTGGTCTGAAGGTTCCCTCTTTTTTGGGAACCACAAACAGATTTGAGTAAAAACCCTGTCCCTGTTCCTCCTTTGGAACTGGATGGATCACTCCCATAACTAGGAGGTCTCGTACACAGTGTAAGAATGCCTCTCTCTTTATCTGGTGTGCAGATAATTGTGAAAGGTGAAATCTCCCTTTTGGGGGGGAAGCTTTGAAGTCCAGAAGATATCCCTGGGATATAATTTCCAACGTCCAGGGATCCTGAACATCACTTGCCCACGCCTGGGCAAAAAGTGAAAGTCTGCCCCCTACTAGATCCGTTCCCGGATAGGGGGCCGTTCCTTCATGCTGTCTTAGAGGCAGCAGCAGGCTTTTTTACCTGCTTACCTTTTTTCCAGGTCAGGTTTGGTCTCCAGACCGTCTTGGATTGAGCAAAAGTTCCCTCTTGTTTAGCATTAGAGGAAGTTGATGCCGCACCTGCCTTGAAGTTTTGAAAGGCACGAAAATTAGACTGTTTGGCCCTAGATTTGGACCTGTCCTGAGGAAGGGCATGACCTTTTCCTCCAGTGATATCAGCAATAATCTCCTTCAACCAGGCCCGAATAGGGTCTGCCCCTTGAAGGGAATGTTAAGTAGCTTACATTTTGAAGTCACGTCAGCTGACCATGATCTAAGCCATAGCGCTCTGCGCGCCTGTATAGCAAAACCAGAATTCTTAGCCGTTAGTTTAGTCAAATGAACAATGGCATCAGAATAAAAGAATTGGCTAGCTTAAGTGCTCTAAGTTTGCCAAGTATGTCATCCAATGGAGTCGCTACCTGTAAAGCCTCTTCCAGAGACTCAAACCAGTACGCCGCAGCAGCAGTGACAGGGGCAATGCATGCAAGGGGCTGTAGGATAAAACCTTGTTGAATAAATATTTTCTTAAGGTAACCTCTAATTTTTTATCCATTGGATCTAAAAAACAAAAAACAAAAAAAAAACTGCACAACTGTCCTCGACAGGGATAGTAGTACGCTTTACTAGAGTAGAAACTGCTCCCTCCACCTTAGGGACTGACTGCCATAAGTCCCGTATGGTGGCGTCTATTGGAAACATTTTTCTAAAAATAGGAGGGGAAGAGAACGGCACACCTGGTCTATCCCATTCCTTATTAATAATTTCTGTAAACCTTTTAGGTATTTGGAAAAACATCAGTACACACCAGCACTGCAAAGTATTTATCCAGTCTACACACTTTCTCTGGCACTGCAATGGTATCACAGTCATTCAGAGCAGCTAAAACCTCCCTAAGCAACACGCGGAGTTGTTCAAGCTTAAATTTAAATGTAGAAATATTAGAATCGGGTATCTTTCCTGAGTCATTAACATCACCCACTGACTGAAGCTCTCTTTCCTCAGCTTCTGCATATTGTGAGGCAGTATCAGACATGGTTCTTAAAGCGTCAGTATGCTCTGCATTTTGTCTCACCCCAGAGCTATCTCGCTTACCTCTAAGTTCAGGTAGGTCTGGCTAATACCGTTGACAGTGTATTATCGATGACTGCCGCCATGTCTTGTAAAGTAAACGCTATGGGCGCCCTAGATGTACTTGGCGCCATTTGAGCGTGAGTCCCTTAAGCGGGAGTCAAAGGGTCTGACACGTGGGGAAAGTTAGTCGGCATAACTTCCCCCTCGTCATATTCCTCTGGTGATAAATTTTTTAAAGACAGAAAATGATCTTTATTGCATAAAATGAAATCAGTACATTTGGTACACATTCTAAGAGGGGGTTCCACCATGGCTTTTAAACATAATAAACAAGGAGTTTCTTCTATGTCAGACATGTTTATACAGAATAGCAATGAGACTAGCAAGCTTGGAAAACACTTTAAATCAAGTTAACAAGCAAATATAAAAAATGGTACTGTGCCTTTAAGAGAAACAAATTTTGTCAGAATTTGAAAAACAGTGAAAAAAAGCAGTAAATCAAACGAAATTTTTACAGTGTGTATAATAGGCTAACAGAGCATTGCACCAACTTGCAAATGGATGATTAACCCCTTAGTTAAAAAAACGGATCAAAAAAACGAAATAGACATTTTTTAACAGTCACAACCAACTGCCACAGCAAGCTGTGGCCCTACCTTCCCCAATAAACGACTTTGGAAAGCCTTTGAGCCCTTTAGAGATGTCCTATAGCATTCAGAGGGCCTTTGAGGGAAGCTGGATGTCACAGTTTGTAATTTTAACTGCACCAACTGTAACTTTTATACTACAACAGTGGAAATTGTTTCTAGTCAAAATTTAAGCCAGCCATGTGGAAAAAACTAGGCCCCAATAAAGTTTTATCACCAAAGCATATATGAAAACGATTAAACATGCCAGCAAACGTTTTATATTGCAATATCATAAGGGTATTACCCCTGGGAGTAAGCATGATACCAGTTGTTATTAAATCACTGTATTCAGGCTTAACTTACATTAATCCGGTATCAGCAGCATTTTCTAATGTTTTCCATCTCTAGAAAAAATTATAACTGCACATACCTGACAGCAGAATAAACTGCACGCCATTCTCTCGCTGAAGTTACCTCATCTGTGTAATCCCCTCAGACATATGTGAGAATAGCAATGGATCTTAGTTACAACCTGCTAAGATCATAGAAACCTCAGGCAGATTCTTCTTCTATTTACTGCCTGAGATAAAATAGCACAACACCGGTACTATTTAAAAATAACAAACTTTTGATTGAAGAAAATAAACTAACTATATTTAACCACTCTCTCCTACAACGACCTAGCTTGTTGAGACTTGCAAGAGAATGACTGGGTATGACAGTTAGGGGAGGAGCTATATTACAGCTCTGCTGTGGGTGTCCTCTTGCAACTTCCTGTTGGGAATGAGAATATCCCACAAGTAATGGATGATCCGTGGACTGGATACACCTTACAAGAGAAATCAACATTTTATTATCTTATCTCTGCTATATCCTACTGGGAGTAATTTCTTTTGCTGGCTGTGTTTACAAAGCTTATCTATAGCTGGTACCTGCGGCCACAAACTTTCAGAATAGGTGGGGATACCACATGCTAAATCAACTATTTCAAATGCCAATATAAGGGTAAAGGATCTACTTGTAAACAATTTAATACACTCCAGCAGGTAAAGTGGATCATTGGGAACAAATTAAAGGGGAGAACATTTTTGAGTAAACTGTCCCTTTAAAGGGACACTGAATCCAAAATTTTTCTTTTGTGATTCAGATAGAGCATGCAATTTTAAGCAACTTTCTAATTTACTCCTATTAGCAAATGTTCTTCATTCTCTTTGTATCTTTATTTGAAAAGCAAGAATGTAAGTCTAGATGCCGGCCCATTTTTTGTGAACAACTTGGGTTGTTCTCGCTGATTGGTGGATAAATCCATCCACCAATAAACAAGTGCTGTCCAGGGTTCTTGACTTTCTTTTTCAAATAAAGATAGCAAGAGAACGAAGGAAAAAAAAAATTATAATAGGAGTAAATTAGAAAGTGTATGCAGCCTCTCCATTAGGGATAAATGCAGCTTTAATGAATCGATACCATGTATGTTATCAAACCTCTAGAATGTCTCAGAGTATTTAATATATGTGCAAGCACCTAGACTGTTTGAAAACAGCCATGAACTAGTGTAACAGATGTCCGAAAATCCCTTCTGAGGAGTTATCAAGTACCTAGATGAGCCAAAATTGTAAAAGTTAAAAATGGTCTTGAAAAGCTATTGAAAAGTGAGACAAAGGGGGGCGGAGCTAGCAGCCATTAGAAACAGACGCGACATTACTGAGCTCCTAGGCCTAGAAGGGGAAAAAAACATAAAAGTGCAGGTTTAATTACTGGAGAATCTAGATTTTGTGGAGCCGGGACTGACAGTAACCAACTGTGCTAGACTGCTTCCATCTGACAGCGAGCCAACGCAGTGTTGGAACTTAGCTCCCACTGGGGCTCCGCTCCGGAGCCTGTGTTTGTCTACTGGCCGCAGAGTCCTGTTGAGGAGAGTTTCAGGGAGCCGGCTTTCACCAGTTGCTTAGCAGGGATCTGCGGTGACACCTGACTGAGGCTACAGAATCGGTAGCTGAACAGCTGTCGGGATAAATAACAGTACCTTCCTGGACAGGATTTCCCCTGCTTCTCATTGAGCGGTCATCTGCTAAGACCCACAGGAGCACTTACACTGAGGACGACATGGGGAAAGGAATTGCCACCACGTGACCCAAGTAAGTGTACAGTCCCTGCCATTAGCACACGCAGTGCTGAGAGGGCCCACACATACCCTGAAGATTCTGCCCCAAACTGGTTTACCCTGTACCTCTGTTTCAATAAAGGTGCATAATCACAGCTTAATAAGGACTTCTACTGTTCCCTGACTTCTACCTACAGGGCCGATATAAACACATCAGACAGCTCCTTTTTACCACACTACCCGGTTGATGTTTATCCATATATTGGTTTAGCTGTTGTATTTCACTGTGTCACTCACTTTATTTCAACATAGGGCCTGGAGTAAGGAACTGTATTCACCCAGGGTCAGCCACTTAGAGGACAATTACTGTTGAATTTACCAGGCACTATAACCAGCCAAGTCCTTTGCTCTCACTAATCTGCAAGTGCCCAGGCTTATACAATAGAGCCTGCTGAAGCTATATATTCACTCCACCCCAGGGGCTATCGCGGACCACCTCACTGTCTATAGATAGCGCATCCTTGCAGAATGCCCTGAGTACTTATAGGGGGCTGTAACAGGACAGATGTGAAAAGATACGCTGATCCTCCATAAAAATCCCTGGGAGACCTGTGCAGATTCATATTAGTTTCATTATACTTATGTGGTTAAGCTAAGATAACCTGCAAGTTGCTCCTTGCCACTGAGTTTTAGCCTTTAGGGGAGATCGTGTGGGATATTTTGACTTACGACTGGTTATGATCATGAAAACTTGCTGAATACACCCCTTAATCTGAGGACACCTACAAACAGCAGTAATTTTTTGTAAGACTTGTAGTGGTAGCTGACCTAATTGCTGGGATCCCTGTATGCTCTGCAGGCCTTAAACATACATTGTCCTTATTTCAAGTCTTTTTAATTAGCCAAGTCATGGCGGGTTAACAGGCCTAGGCCCCTCTCCTAGGCCGGTGTGATCTAACTGTGATCATCCTTGAGTGTTCTCATTAATACTCACGGGTATACCTAAAAAGTCTGTGGAGTCCTGAATATTGCTCAAAGCTACAAAATGTCACAACAAGCAAAAAGAAAACAGAAATCAAACCAACTTTCAAAACATACGGTCAGGGATCATTTCCCGCCTATCAGAGATTCTCATCCTTGTTTTTCAGGTGACGAGCGTTAAATTTCTGCTGTCCCATCAGAAGAGAGGCCTTTCTCAAGATATTCTTCACCTTCGCGCTCACAGAGTGACATACTCACAGTAGAGTCTATGAAGCACTTGTTAGACAGGCAAAATCAGTCCTTTGATAAAAGATTTGATAAACTGGAGAAGTCTTTCGATGAACTATGCAAGGATATTAATAGTGTCAATGAACGCACAGATATCATTGAAAGAAAACAAGAGGACCTTCTGGTGGACCACACCAATTGGGTAAGCTACACACAAAAGTTATCTGACCAAGTATCCTCACTGGAAGCAAAACTAGCAGACCTTGAAGACCGCTCCCGGCAGAATAATGTGAGGATTAGAGGTATCCCCGAATCTGTTGGTCCTATAATTTAAACGTATAGGAATTTCTTCCATTGGCCAGTATGTTCTAGCCAGTTGACTGGATAGCATGCTTCCCTCCTAATGGCACACACCCTTAGCATAACTATCGTATTGACTGTTATCACCCAGGACATAGTGGAAGTAATGAGCTTTAAGACTTTTGCCATTGCCCCATAAATAGTGTTGGGACTCATAATTACCCCACTATTAGGCCACTTCTCATACCACGCAGACGGTACACCTTAGCTATATTGAGACTCATATTTGTTCCCTGATAGTACTAGTGGTTTTACGGAGACGGTTTTGGTGCTAATCTTAATACCAAATCCGCTAATCTATCTGCCCTACTTTAATTTGGTTAAACTGTTAAATTTTATCATAGGAATAGACATATGCTAGACTTAGCACCCTCAGAGTCCTTATTTTGTAAATTTCTGGGGCCCCTTCCCACACACAATAATGTAGGTTTTTTGAGGAGGAGAGTACCTACATCAGGTGTATATATTCAGTTATATTATATTTCAATGTCTCATAGATAGGTAACGTGCTGCTTTTCACATATATTTGTTGATCCTTGAATGCACTCTTACTAGCTGGAGGGTAAGTTGATGAGGTGAAACTATGCCTGAGTGTTGTTTCCTTTTTAAGCTAGCCCCTGGCAATGCATAAATGTACAGCAGAGGGAGGTGTCTATAGTGATGCACTGTTAACTCGACTCAGCCTCCATCATACAGAATTATGAGTCTTACTTAACCACTACCCTTATGTTCAGTTTTCAATGATGTTAAGTTGCTCTATCAATATTCTCTGTTTTATGTTAGAAATGTAAATTATCAATAGAAGGATACGTTATTTTCGGCTTACCCTCCGCCTCCCCCCCCCACCACTTTTGTGCGGTTAGGGATGATTCCCTTTTCCTCCGCATATCCTTCTGGCAGAGTTTAGTAGTCTCTGCCCAACCCGTAGAGCCATGACTTAGTTTTTCCCTGCATTTTTGTAAAATGGCTCACGGGGTTTCAACACAGGAACATCAATTTTGTTTGCGATTTCCTGCTTTCCTGAAGTTTATTCAAGATAATAGTCTTAATATTGCTTATGTTTTAATAAATGCTCAGTGTTAATGGGTTATTGGATTAAAATAACAACTGAGGGCTGCTGTGCTCCTCACTTTCTCAACTGACGAATTACACAGAGTTACCTTGGTGCCTTCATTATGCTTCTCTATATTGATATTGTATATGCATTTCCTAATTTGTTTTTATCCCATATACGCTGAAACTGCAGTTTTTACTATTACCTACATTACCATGAACCCAACTGCTTTGTTTAACTTCTGGTCCCACGATTGGACCTGCTTGTCTGAGGACTTTGCAAACCTATAAGATTTAAATGAGGTTCCTAAAGTGTTAAGTCAGCATAATGTATGTTGTAAAGTGTAACCTGTTGTTGAGACTGTTGTCTATTTGCTATTTTAACCTCAATAAAAACTATTAAAAAAAAAAAAAAAAGTGAGACAAAATTTATTTCACCGGCTCTTTTTGGCTCCGAAAGGAAAAAAAATAAAAAGCTTATTTCAAGGATTTTAAAACATGTTTATGAGTGCAAGAATCAGCCGAAAAAGCACTACACCAAATTAGAGTAGCCTTTACGGACAAAATAAAAAGAGCCCAAAACGCCTCTCCCGATAGATTGTGATCAAGACCAATATTGGCTGAATTTGAAAACTTGTTATCTGGGGCAAATATCTGAATGATTGTGATCAATTGTTATAAGCAATAGATCAATAATACAATGTTAGTACTTTATTGTCCCTTTAACAATCTGTGCAATAAACAGTTTTATCTGTTCTTGTACAACCAGTCATGCTATGTACAAAGAGGAACCTAATCTTATCTGTACTTTGCTGAAGAATTGATTTCTTTTTCTTTTTGGGATTATACCAGTGAGCTCTTTATTAGTGTTTTTTTCTTGCTGTTTATTGATTTGCTCATTCAACTGCAGCATTAATTTATATTTCCAATGTGTTATATTATTTCATTTTGTATTTATTAAAGTTCTTTCACAGGGGCTTTAGACTCAATGTATTTTAAAGGGACAGTTCGCTTTAAATTTGTTTTTTCATGAATGTGTTCCCCAAGACTTGTTATACCAGCTGCAGCGTATAAAAATAGAAATTACTCATTTATTATTCTCTTTGCAAAAGAAATAGCAGGAGTTGCTCTTTAAAACCACAGCCCATCAAAATAGGCTAAGCTTGCTGACAGATCAGATCTTGTTATCACTCAAATGCTTCCCTTTCTTATCTCTGTCTCTGTACAAAACTTAGCAAGAACAACTGAAAATTAAAATTTTAGAGCTTTATCTCTTCCACCTACCACTGTGAGTCTAATTCCTTCTGCTGGCTGAGTTTATATTCACCTTTACGAGTTTTGCGTTAGAGGCTGTGCGGTGCTAATGACCAGTTTATGCTCACTGCTCACTTACAGACAGCCCTGGTATTACAGGTTTTTACAACCCAGACAAGAAGTGAGCGTTGAGCAAAATTTTGCTCCTTACTGCACTCCAATACCAGCGCTGCTTACGTTAACGGTGAGCTGGTGTAACATGCTCGTGCACGATTTCCCCATAGGAATCAACGGGGAAAGCCAGCTGAAAAAAAATCTAACACCTGCAAAAAAGCAGCGTAAAGCTCCTTAACGCAGCCCCATTGATTCCTATGGGGAAATAAAAGTTACGTCTACACCTAACACCCTAACATGACGTTGGGGGCGGCAGATTAGGGGTGAATAAATGTAGGTAGGTGTCAGCGATGTAAGGGACGGCAGATTAGGGATTAATAATATTTAACTAATGTTTGCGAGGCGGGAGTGCAGCGGTTTAGGGGTTAATATATTTATTATAGTGGCTGCGATGTCCGGTTCGGCAGATTAGGGGTTAAAAATGTAATTTTAGTATTTGCGATGTGGGGGGGCCTTGGTTTAGGGGTTTATAGGTAGTTTATGGGTGTTAGTGTACTTTTTAGCAATTTAGTTAAGAGTTTTATGCTACGGCATTATATTGTAAAACTCTTAACTACTGACTTTAAAATGCAGTACCAGGCTTGACAGGAGAGGGTATACCGCTCACTTTTTGTCAGACTTGTAATACTGGCGCTAGGCAAGTCACATTGAAAAAAGAGGATATGCAATTTACGTAAGTGGATTTGCGGTATTTCCAAGTCTGGACAAAAAAGTGAGCGGTACACCTGTACCTTCAAGACTCGTAATACCGTAAGACCGGCCAACGCTGCTTTTTAAGCCTAACGCACAACTCGTAATCTAGCCGATTGTTTCTCATTAGCCTATACCTAGGTATAGAAACTTCAGTATAGGTAGGGATACTACAGGCTAAATCAGCTATTTCAAATGTCAATAATATAAGGCTAAGGAGCAATTTGTAAACAATTTAATACACTATAGAAAAGGAGAAAAAATCATTGGGAACAAGTTAAACATTTTTGGTTAAACTGTCCCTTTAAGTAGCCAAAGCTGGCTTCATAATTGCTAAATAGTTTTAGTTGTAAATGTATTTAAATCCCTATAAAAGAAAAACTAATGCTATATATTTCAGTTCCCAGAAATTAGGCACAATTTATTTATTAACTTGAATTTTGAAGGGAAAATTGAATGAGGGTTATTGAACTGTGAGGGTTTTTGAAAGGGCGTCCAAATAATAGACAAAGGGCCTGGTGATATAAACCTCTCTGCTCAGATGAGATGATATAAAATGATCCTCCAGCACTGCGAGATCCTCAGTGAAGCTCTAAAAAGGCAGATTTTTTGCTTTAGTTCTCCAAGGGGCGTTCCCTGCATTTCTGTTTGTGAAGGAGAGACAAGCCCAGAGCAATAAAGCCCTGCATGATATGAGAGTTCTGCTGCATTTACACTTTGTGCTTTCTATTTTGTATTTTATTTTGTATACAGCACTGTATTTACAAATTCTGATAATACTTTGACAGTTTATATGTAACTTTAACAAATTAGGGTCATACTTTATATGCTTATGTGTATCTTTTACATATTGTATTATTGCATTTCTATTTAAACTAAAACTGAAAAAGTGACAGTTTCAGTTTCCCAAAGAGCTTCATTACTTTTTATAGGCCAAATAAGCAAAAAGTCTCTAGATTGGAGATACAGTATACTGTAGGCTTCACAGGGGCTGAACTCAATGAATTCAATAAGAAAAATTACAGAACCTGGAAGTCCCAGAGAGATGAGGGATGTCTTCCATAGAAATAAGTGGGATACAGAACTTCAAAGGGGAGAGTACATCTGGGACTGATATAAAGTTTCTGTTTGCAGCAAATACCAATTGAACTGAAATATTTTCATTACAATTTAATTTGCTTTTGTCACTAGTTTAATATATATATATATATATATATATATATTATTTTTTAAAAAAAAATTTATGTCAGTTAAATAAGGTATTGTGAATTTTGAGCAAACTCCCCCTGCATACAGTTGACAAAATAATTCAGTGAGACCAGCTCGTTTAAAATGCTTACAGTATTTCATAAGAATTGTGAGAGATCTTCAGTCATACCTGGGAACTCCCCTGTACAGCCCAGCGAACTTCCCTCTCCCTCACAATCTCTAAAGCTGAATACTGAACTGATCCAATCAGAAGTGTAGAGTAATATAAAATACAAAGCACAAAGTGTAAGCGTAACAAAATTCTCATATCATACAGGACTGTATTGCACTGGGCTTGTCCCTCCTTCACATACAGAAATGCATAGAACAACCCTTACAATAACAGCAAAATCTGCCTGTCTAGAATCTTGTGAGAGATCTCGTAGTGCTGGACGATTCAGCCCTTTTTCTTTTAGCATTCTGTGATTTCAGCCCCTGGGAAGTCTGCACTACAATTTCTCTCCAAACTGGAGAATCTTTTAACATCAGGACCCAAGAGTTTTCCTTTGAAAAAGCTGTAAATAAAATGTGTTTCAAGGAAATTGATTCAGTGCATTTTAGGGCAATCAAACACTATTCAATGAATACATTTCAGAAAAAAATTTCAGATACAAAAAAAAGAATGTTATTGATTCTGAAGTACCATTTATTTTCTGTGCTTAGGTCTACTAGCTTATCTGTTATCTTCTCTACCTATGGTGCAACATTCTGTAACAGTAGAAAAACTTATCAATATGTTCTCCTACATAATGAACCATGAGTTTGAATGGATATTGTAAATAGTTTTATTAAATATAGCCCTATGTAAAATATAATTTAGCACATACACAGAAGACTCGTTTTTAGAGTTATGGGACCAAGAACATAACAATAAATATACAAAATATTAAGGATACAAGATGACATGTAGTAGACAATCCTGAAAGAACAAGGAACGTAGAAATATTTGACCGACTGGTCATAGAGCAATGTCTTGAGATTTGTCCTAATTACATGGTGATTTAGGATTAATTTGTCAATAAGTGACATGCGCCAACCCTTTCCTCCCTCTGTTCTATAGTGTCTGTGTTTGATGCATGTTGTGAATAACATAGTATGTAACATAATGCCATACACCCCTGAACTGCACAGGGTGCATATATAATATACCGTTATTATTAGATTGTGCTATTATGGGTGGAACTATACATTGTTTGTTTTGTGACACTTTTATGTTTCACGAAACTGTTAACCAGGGCTCTGAAGTCGCGGTTATCATAGAGCACAATAATGTTTATTTTAAAATCGTAATACCAGCGCAATTTAAGCTGCGCGCAAACGATCAAGAAAACCCGATATCGCTTGCGTGCAAATGTTTGCTCTCTACTCATAATCTGACCCAGTATGTTTAGCTTAGTCCCAGTAGCGCATTCTAGAGCTGACTTTACCCATGTTTTTACTTTATTTGTATGAGTTAAATGCATAGTTATATACAAGCAATAGTACAATAGGAAAATGTTCATTATAGAATTTCTTTTTTCATTATTTTTACCCCTTTAACATTGTTTTGACTATTTTATGCCATATAATAGCCAGCCCATGCTTACAACACAGTAAAATATGAATGTATTAATTATATCTCCTAGAAATGATATACCTCATGTCTCCGCTCAGATTCATATTATAAGAAATAATACTGATTGCGACTATGGAACTATATTTTCCCCAAGGTTCAGCAAACCTGTACATCTTTGTAAAATACCAGTTATAAAATAATGTAAATTTACCAGCAACAAATTATCACATAGAACTAAGTTATATATAAAACATTATCTAATCATCATTTATAAAATAAAAAAATGAACTTATTTGTAAATGTGCAATTTTCATTCAGTTATAGAACAATATTTGCATATTATATTTTTGCAACACAAATTTAATATGACGTAATTTATGGAAATGTATTTTTACCCTGTATTCTGTATCATATTATGTAATTGATTTGCATATTTGTAAAAAAAAAAGTGAATAAATGGTTTGAAAAAGTGAATAATAAGAGGTATTTATTGCTTTTATAATACCAGTATTTTGCCATCTTTTGTTGTTATTAAGACTTAAATCCAGTTACTGTATATCCACCCTGCACCCTGTTCCCTTTTGCTAGTGTATAAACAGTATTTATATAAATATCAGGGCTCAAACTTTCAAGAACTCAGCTACTAGCCAGCCCAAAATGATACTCGCCACTTCTAATCCCAGCCACTTACCCCCCTCTTTATGTTTAGCCCATGTGAAACACCTTCTTGTGCAGTCATTTTTAATATTGTTTTTGTTTTATACCATCAATTAAATAATGCTACATACAGTAATAAATTAACAAAAATAAGTGCATAGCAAGCAACACCAACTAGGGTCCTAGGGAAGACAACAGCTAGACAGAAAATGTGAGGTCATAGCAGACCTGGAAAAATTGTTTTATAGTTATCATCTCTCATCTATCTTTCTCCACTGTCTCCTCTCTTCAGTCTCTTTTTTTTACCTGCTCCCTTCTCTCCTTCTCTCTCAGGCCATGGGGTAGATTTATAATATATAATTTATCACTATAGCGAATTATGTCCGCCCTGCATCGCTAAATGCCGACAGCATACGCTGTCGGCATTTAACATTGCCCAAGCAGTTCTGGTGAACTGCTTGTGCAATGCCGCCCCCTGCAAATTCACGGCCAATCGGTCGCTAGCAAGGGGTGCCAATCAACCCGATCTTATGAGATCGGGCGGATTGATGTCAGCAGCCTCAGAGGTGGCGTATGAGTTAAGAAGCAGATTAAAAACACGCACACCAAATATGGGGCGATGAGCATCGGACTGTTGTTAACTAACAGTCATCAATGACGCTGCTATTCGTGTTTTTCCCAACATTATTTATACCATTTCACTAAACGCCGTCACTATACTAAAATGTTTAACCCCTATCTGTATATTTAAAATTATTTAAATATACAATTAAACCTTATTAAAAGTACTAAATTACAAAAAAAATAATAATTTATGCTTACCTGATAAATGTATTTCTCTTGTGGTGTATCCAGTCCACGGATTAATCCATTACTTGTGGGATATTCTCCTTCCCAACAGGAAGCTGCAAGAGGACACCCACAGCAGAGCTGTCTATATAGCTCCTCCCCTAACTGCCACTCCCAGTCATTCGACCGAAGACAAGCAAGAGAAAGGAGAAACTATAGGGTGCAGTGGTGACTGTAGTTTAAAAATAAAAAACACCTGCCTTAAAATGACAGGGGAGGGCCGTGGACTGGATACACCAGAAGAGAAATAAATTTATCAGGTAAGCATAAATTTTGCTTTCTCTTGTAAGGTGTATCCAGTCCACGGATTCATCCATTACTTGTGGGATACCAATACCAAAGCTATAGGACACGGATGAAGGGAGGGACAAGGCAGGCGCTTAAACAGAAGGCACCACTGCCTGTAAGACCTTTCTCCCAAAAATAGCCTCCGAAGAAGCAAAAGTATCAAATTTGTAGAATTTAGAAAAGGTATGAAGCGAAGACCAAGTCGCCGCCTTACAAATCTGTTCAACAGAAGCCTCATTCTTAAAAGCCCATGTGGAAGCTACCGCTCTAGTGGAATGAGCTGTAATTCTTTCAGGAGGCTGCTAGCCAGCAGTCTCATAAGCTAAGCGGATTATACTTCTTAGCCAAAAAGAAAGAGAAGTTGCCGAAGCCTTTTGGCCTCTCCTCTGTCCAGAGTAGAGCACAAACAAAGCAGATGTTTGATGAAAATCTTTTGTAGCTTGTAAATAAAATTTTAAAGCACGAAGATTGTGTAATAGACATTCCTTCTTTGAAGAAGGATTAGGACATAGTGAAGGAACGACAATCTCCTGATTGATATTTTTATTAGATACCACCTTAGGAAGAAAACCAAGTTTGGTACGTAACACTACCTTATTTGCATGGAAAATGAGATAAGGGGAATCACATTGTAAAGCAGATAACTCCGAAACTCTTCGAGCCGAGGAGATAGCTACTAAAAACAGAACTTTCCAAGATAAAAGTTTAATATCTATGGAATGCAAAGGTTCGAACGGAACCCATTGCAGAAACTTAAGAATTCAATTTAAACTCCATTGCGGAGCAACAGGTTTAAACACAAGCTTGATTCTAACTAAAGCCTGACAAAATGCTTGCACATCTGGAGTATCAGCCACACGCTTGGGCAAAAGAATAGACAGAGCAGAAATCTGTCCCTTTAAGGAACTAGCTGACAATCCCTTCTCCAATCCTTCTTGGAGAAAAGATAATATCCTAGGAATCCTGACCTTACTCCATGAGTAACCTTTGGATTCACACCAATGAAGATATCTACACCATATCTTATGATAGATTTTCCTGGTGACCGGCTTTCGAGCCTGAATTAAGCGTTCAATCTCCAAGCAGTCAGACGCAGAGAAATTAGATTTGGATGGTTGAAAGGACCCTGAAGTAGAAGGTCCTGCCTCAGCGGCAGAGTCCATGGTGGAAGGGATGACATGTCCACCAGATCTGCATACCAAGTCCTGCGTGGCCACGCAGGTGCTATCAAAATCACCGAAGCTCTCTCCTGCTTGATCTTGGCAATCAGACGAGGGGGCAGAGGAAACGGTGGAAACCCATAAGCCAGGTTGAAGGACCAAGGCGCTGCTAGAGCATCTATCAGCGCTGCCTTGGGATCCCTGGACCTGGATCCGTAACAAGGAAGCTTGGCATTCTGACGAGACGCCATGAGATCCAGTTCTGGTTTGCCCCAAAGTTGAATCAACTGTGCAAATACCTCCAGATGGAGTTCCCACTCCCCCGGATGAAAAGTCTGCTGACTTAGAAAATCCGCCTCCCAGTTCTCTACTCCTGGGATATGGATAGCTGATAGATGGCAAGAGTGAACCTCTGCCGATAGAATTATTTTTGAAACCTCCAACATTGCTAAGGAACTCCTTGTTCCCCCTTGATGGTTGATGTAGGCTACAGTCGTGATATTGTCCGACTGAAATCTGATGAACCTGACCGCAGCAAGCTGAGGCCAAGCCTGAAGAGCATTGAATATCGCTCTTAGTTCCAGAATGTTTATCGGAAGGAGTGCCTCCTCCTGAGTCCACAAGCCCTGAGCCTTCAGGGAGTTCCGGACTGCACCCCAGCCCAGAAGGCTGGCATCTGTCGTTACTATTGTCCAATCTGGCCTGCAGAAGGACATACCCTTGGACAGATGGACTTGAGATAGCCACCAGAGAAGAGAATCCCTGGTCTCTTGATCCAGATTTAGTAGAGGGGACAAATCTGTGTAATCCCCATTCCACTGACTGAGCATGCAAAGTTGCAGCGGTCTGAGATGTAGGCGGGCAAACGGCACTATGTCCATTGCCGCTACCATTAAGCCGATTACTTTCATACACTGAGCCACTGAAGGGCGAGAAGTAGAATAAAGAACACGGCAGGAATTTAGAAGTTTTGACAACCTGGCCTCTGTCAGGTAAATCTTAATTTCTACAGAATCTATCAGAATTCCTAGGAAGGAAACTCTTGTGAGAGGGGATAGAGAACTCTTTTCTTCGTTCACCTTCCACCCATGAGACCTCAGAAATGCCAGAACAATGTCCGTATGGGACCTGGCGATTTGAAAATTTGACGCCTGTATCAGAATGTCGTCTAGGTAAGGGGCTACTGCTATACCCCGCGGCCTTAGGACCGCCAGGAGTGACCCTAGAACCTTCGTAAAGATTCTTGGTGCCGTAGCTAACCCAAAGGGAAGAGCCACAAACTGGTAATGCCTGTCTAGGAAGGCGAACCTGAGAAACCGATGATGATCTCTGTGTATCGGAATGGGAAGATAAGCATCCTTTAAGTCCACGGTAGTCATATATTGACCCTCCTGGATCATAGATAGGATGGTTCGAATAGTCTCCATCTTGAAGGATGGGACCCTGAGAAATTTTTTTAAGATCTTGAGATCTAAGATTGGTCTGAAGGTTCCCTCTTTCTTGGGAACTACAAACAGATTTGAATAGAAGCCTTGCCCCTGTTCCTCCTTTGGAACTGGGTGGATCACCCCCATAACTAGGAGGTCTTGAACACAATGTAAGAATGCCTTTCTCTTTATCTGGTTTGCAGATAATTGTGAGAGATGAAATCTCCCTTTTGGGGAAGAAGCTTTGAAGTCCAGAAGATATCCCTGGGACACAATTTCCAACGCCCAGGGATCCTGGACATCTCTTGCCCAAGCCTGGGTGAAGAGAGAAAGTCTGCCCCCTACTAGATCCTTTTTCCAGATCGGGGGCTGATCCTTCATGCTGTCTTAGAGGCAGCAGCAGGTTTTTTGGCCTACTTTCCTTTGTTCCAAGCCTGGTTAGGTCTCCAGACCGGCTTGGACTGGGCAAAATTTCCCTCTTGTTTGGTATAAGAGGAAGTTGAAGCTGCGCCACTCTTGAAGTTTCGAAAGGAACGAAAATTAGTCTGTTTGGTCCTTAATTTGTTGGACCTATCCTGAGGAAGGGCGTGACCTTTTCCTGCAGTAATATCAGAAATGATCTCCTTCAGTCCAGGCCCGAATAGGGTCTGCCCCTTGAAGGGAATGTTGAGAAGCTTAGACTTTGAAGTAACGTCAGCTGACCAGGATTTAAGCCATAGCGCCCTACGCGCTTGAATAGCAAAACCTGAGTTTTTAGCTGTTAGCTTGGTTAAATGAACAACGGCGTCAGAAACAAATGAATTGGCTAGCTTAAGAGCTTTAAGCTTGTCAAGGATATCATCCAATGGGGTTTCAACCTGTAGAGCCTCTTCTAGAGACTCAAACCAGAAGGCCGCAGCAGCAGTGACTGGGGCAATGCATGCAAGAGGCTGGTGAATAAAACCTTGTTGAATAAAATTTTTCTTAAGGTAACCCTCTAATTTTTTGTCCATTGGATCTAGAAAAGCACAACTGTCCTCGACTGGGATAGTTGTACGCTTCGCTAGGGTAGAGACTGCTCCCTCCACCTTAGGGACCGTCTGCCACAAGTCACGTGTAGCGGCATCTATAGGAAACATCTTTTTAAAAGCAGGAGGGGGAGAGAACGGTACACCTGGTCTATCCCATTCCTTTGTAATAATTTCTGAAAACCTCTTAGGGATTGGAAAAACATCAGTGTAAGTAGGTACTGCATAGTATTTATCCAATCTACATAATTTATCTGGGACTACAATAGTGTCACAGTCATCCAGAGTTGCTAAAACCTCCCTGAGCAACATGCGGAGGTGTTCAAGCTTAAATTTAAATGTAGACATATCAGAATCAGGTTGAAGTGTCTTCCCTGAATCAGAAAAATCACCCACAGATAGAAACTCCCCTGCTTCGGCTTCTGCACATTGTGAGGGTATATCAGACATAGCCACTAAAGCGTCAGAGAGCTCTGTATTTGTTCTAGCCCCAGAGCTGTCTCGCTTTCCTTGTAACCCTGGCAGTTTGGACAATACCTCTGTGAGGGTATGATTCATAACTGCTGCCATGTCTTGTAAGGTATACAAAATGGGCGCGCTAGATGTACTTGGCGTCCCTTGAGTGGGAGTTATAGGTTCTGACACGTGGGGAGAGTTAGTTGGCATAACTTCCCCCTTGTCAATTTCCTCTGGTGATAAATCTTTTAAAGCCAGAATATGGTCTTTATAATTTATAGTAAGATCAGTGCATTTGGTACACATTCTAAGAGGGGGTTCCACAATGGCTTCTAAACATATTGAACAAGGAGTTTCCTCTATGTCAGACATGTTTAACAGACTAGTAATGAGACCAGCAAGCTTGGAAAACACTTTAATAAATGTGAAAAAGCAGAATATAAAAAATGGTACTGTGCCTTTAAGAGAAAAAAACAATCACATAAACTGCAAAACAGTGAAAAAAAGCAGTAAACTCTACGAAATTTTTACAGTGTGTATAAGAGACTAAAGCAGCATTGCACCCACTTGCAAATGGATGATTAACCCCTTAAGCTCAAAAACGAATCAGAAAAACTGTAAAACCGTTATAAACAGTCACAAGCAAACTGCCACAGCTCTACTGTGGCTCCTACCTGCCCATAAAACGAATTTTGTAGGCACAAAAACCCTTTATAGAGGTCCTATATGTCAGGGGACTCCTTCAGGGAAGCTGGATGTCTCAGACTGCAAAAACTACTGCGCAATTAGAGCGCGAAAATAGGCCCCTCCCACCATGCACTCAAAGTGAAAGGGCGAGGTCCGGTCGGCAGATTAGGGGTTAATACTTGAAGTTAGGTGTCGGTGATGTTAGGGAGGGCAGATTAGGGGTTAATACTATTTATTATAGGGTTATTGAGGCGGATTAGGGGTTAATAACTTTATTATAGTAGCGGTGAGGTCCGGTCGGCAGATTAGGGGTTAATAAGTGTAGGTAGGTGGCGGCGACGTTGGGGGTGGCAGATTAGGGGTTAATAAATATAATATAGGGGTCGGCGGTGTTAGGGGCAGCAGATTAGGGGTACATAGGGATAACGTAGGTGGCGGCGGTGTACAGAGCGGAAGATTAGGGGTTAAAAAATAATATGCAGGGGTCAGCGATAGCGGGGTCGGCAGATTATGGGTTAATAAGTGTAAGGCTAGGGGTGTTTAGACTCGGGGTACATGTTAGGGTGTTAGATGCAGACTTAGAAACTGTTTCCCCATAGGAAACAATGGGGCTGCGTTAGGAACTGAACACGGCTTTTTTGCAGGTGTTAGTTTTTTTTAGCACAAACGGCCCCATTGTTTCCTATGGGGGAATCGTGCACGAGCACGTTTTTGAAGCTGGCCGCGTCCATAAGCACCGCTGGTATTGAGAGTTGCAGTGGCAGTAAATATGCTATACGCTCCCTTTTTGGAGCCTAACACAGCCCTTCTGTGAACTCTAAATACCAGCGGTATTTAAAAGGTGCGGGAGAAAAAAGCACGCGTAGCTAACACACCCCTTTGGTCGCAGAACTCTAAATCTAGCGGTTAGTTAATAAGAGAAATTTTATTTAGATTTATTTAATTAATATTTAAGTTAGGGGGGTGTTAGGGTTAGTGTTAGACTTAGGTTTAGGGGTTAATAATTTTATTACAGTGGCGGCGGTGTAGGGGGGGCAGGATAGGGGTTAATAAATGTAATATAGGTGGGGACGGTGTAGGGGGGGGCAGATTAGGGGTTAATAAATTTAATATAGGTTGCGGCGGGGTCCCGGGAGCGGCGGTTAAGGGGTTAAATTATTTATTTAGTTGCGGCGGGGTCCGGGAGCAGTGGTTTAGGGGTTAAACTATTTATTTAGTTGCGGCGAGGTCCGGGATCCGCAGGATAGGGGTTAATAACTTTATTATAGGTGGCGGCGGTATAGGGGGGGCAGTATAGGGGTTACTAGGTATAATGTAGGTGGCGGCGGTGTCCGGGAGCGGCGGTTTAGGGGTTAATACATAAATTTAATAAAAGATTGAAAGTTGTTTGCAATTGAATGCTCTATAAGAAACATTAAAGAAACATTTATTTCATGTAAGTGGCAAGAGTCCATGAGCTAGTGACGTATGGGAGGGGGCAAAGTTTCCCAAACCTCAAAATGCCTATAAATACAGCCCCCACCTCACTCTTACCTCAGTTTTACAAACAAGTCGTGCTCGATTTCTTCTGTGAAAGGCGCTTCTAAGCATTTTAAAGCCCAGTTCCTCTCAGAGTACAGTGTTTGTCTGAGGGTTGTGAAGGGAGTATTGCCTGATGATGTCATGTTTTCACCTATGGGAAATCTATTCTAAGGCTCTCTGTAAATTCGGTCACGGGGATTCATCTGCTGCCTCCCTTTACAGATTGACATTATACTCCTCTACCTTTACCTCTGCCGATACGTTTTAGTACTGGTATGGGTGTCTTACACGGTAAGTATATACTTTTATTATATAAGACAATCTCAGCTATGGATTGGGCACTTTTTAAGTAAAGTTGTTATATATTGTTATGTATACATGCCTTGAGTCCGTGATTCAGTGCTCTTTTTTTAGCGACTTTATTTGTGACTAAATATTTGTCAATGTTGGTAGAGTCTGTGAAACATACAGGGGATTTTTTGGAGCTAGTAATTTATTTATAAACTAGTCCTAAAGCCCGTTCACATGGGCCATTTTTTGCAGTACAGCGGTCCCAACCCTTGCGCTCTCTCCCTCCCCCTCTCTTTTGCTCTCAATCTCCCCCTCTCTTTTGAGCTTTCTCTCTCCCCCCTCTCTTTTGAGCTCTCTCTCCACCCCTCTCTTTTGCGCTCTCTCCCCCCTCTCTTTTGCGCTCTCTCTCCCCCCTCTCTTTTGCGCTCTCCCCCCTCTCTTTTGCACTCTCTCTCTCCCCCCTCTTTTGCGCTCTCCCTCCCCCCTCTCTTTTGCTCTCTTTCTCTCCCCCCCTCTCTCTCCCCCCTCTCTCTCTCCCCTCTCTCTCACTCCCCCCTCTCTCTCTCCCCTCCTCTCTCTTGCGCTCTCTCCCTCCCCCTCTCTTTTGCTCTCAATCTCCCCCTCTCTTTTGAGCTTTCTCTCCCCCCCCTCTCTTTTGAGCTCTCTCTCTCCCCCTCTCTTTTGCGCTCTCTCTCTCCCCCTCTCTTTTGCTCTCTCTCTCTCCCCCTCTCTTTTGAGCTCTCTCTCCCCCCTCTCTTTTGCGCTCTCTCTCTCCTCCTCTCTTTTGCGCTCTCTCTCCCCCTCTCTTTTGCGCTCTCTCTCTTCCCTCTCTTTTGGGCTCTCTCCCCTCTCTTTTGCGCTCTCTCTCTCCCCTCTCTTTTGTGCTTTCTCTCCCCCCTCTCTTTTGCGCTCTCTCTCCACCCTTCTCTTTTGCGCTCTCTCCCCCCTCTCTTTTGCGCTCTCTCTCCCCCCTCTCTTTTGCGCTCTTCCCCCTCTCTTTTGCGCTCTCTCTCTCCCCCCTCTTTTGCGCTCTCTCCCCTCTCTCTTTTGCTCTCTCTCTCTCCCCCCTCTCTCTCTCTCCCCCTCTCTCTCTCTCCCCCTCTCTCTCCCCATCTCTCTCCCCCTCTCTCTCACTCCCCCCCTCTCTCTCCCCCCTCTCTCTCCCCTCCTCTCTCTCTCCCCCTCTCTCTCTCTCTCCCCTCTCTCTCTCTCTCCCCCTCTCTCCCCCCTCTCGACCATGTCCCCTTCACGCCGGCCACTCCCCCCGCCCCCTTCTGCTGCAGATCAGCTAGGGACTCAAAGGCTAGGTGTGTTTGTCCTTGTGCTGGACTGATACTTTGTTCCTGGAACCTTGCCTGTCTTACTACGCTACTTGGTTAACCCCTAAACTGCTGGTCTGATACTTTGTTCCTGGAACCTTGCCTGTCTTACTACGCTACTTGGTTAACCCCTAAACTGCTGGTCTGATACTTTGTTGCTGAATCCTTGCCTGTCTTACTACTCTACCTGGTTAACCCCTATTCTGCTGGACTGATCCTTGTTACTGAACCCTGCCTGTCTCACTACGCTTCTTGGTTAACCGTTAACTTGCTGGACTGACTTCTTGTTGCTGATCCCTGCCTGTCTCATTACGCTACCTGGTTAACCCCATACATTGCTGGACTGTCTACTTGTTGCTAAACCCTGCCTGTCTCACTACGCTACCTGGTTACCCCCTGAATTGCTGGCCTGATTTTCTGTTGCCGTATCCTGTCTGCCTTATTTGCCTTGTGCTGTCCAGCCTGTGGTGAGTGCCGCTCTCCTCATTTGCCTTATACTCTCTGCACTGCGATATTCCCCATCTTTCCAGCTCAACGCCGGGATAACAAGACTACTGGCCGAGTTTGGTCTGATAGAGGAGTATCCCACGAGCCTTACAGTACTAACTAATGCCTGGGATAAGCATAAGGCTATACTACGTACTAACTAATGCCTGGGATAAGCATAAGGCTATACTACGTACTAACTAATGCCTGGGATAAGCATAAGTCTATCCTACATACTAACTAATGCCTGGGATAAGCATAAGGCTATACTACGTACTAACTAATGCCTGGGATAAGCATAAGTCTATCCTACATACTAACTAATGCTTGGGATAAGCATAAGGCTATCCTATGTACTAACTAATGCCTGGGATAAGCATAAGGCTATACTACATACTAACTAATGCCTGGGATAAGCATAAGGCTATCCTATGTACTAACTAATGCCTGGGATAAGCATAAGGCTATACTACGTACTAACTAATGCCTGGGATAAGCATAAGTCTATTCTACATAATAACTAATGCCTGGGATAAGCATAAGTCTATTCTACATACTAACTAATGCCTGGGATAAGCATAAGGCTATACTACGTACTAACTAATGCCTGGGATAAGCATAAGTCTATCCTACATACTAACTAATGCCTGGGATAAGCATAAGGCTATCCTACGTACTAACTAATGCCTGGGATAAGCATAAGGCTATCATATGTACTAACTAATGCCTTGGATAAGCATAAGGCTATCCTACATACTAACTAATGCCTGGTATAAGCATGTTTATCCTATGTACTACTTAATGCCTGGCATAAGCATAAGGCTATCCTACGTACTAATTAATGCCTGGGACAATTATAAGGCTTTCCTATGTACTTACTAATTCCTGGGACAATTATAAGGCTATCTCACATACTAACTAATGCCTGGGATAAGCATAAGGCTATCCTATGTACTAACTAATGCCTGGGATAAGCATAAGGCTATCCTACATACTAACTAATGCCTGGTATAAGCATAAGTTTATCCTATGTACTAATTAATGCCTGGGATAAGCATAAGGCTATCCTACATACTAATTAATGCCTGGGACAAGCATAAGGCTATCCCACATACTAACTAATGACTGGGACAAGCATAAGACTATCCCACGTACTAACTAATGCCTGGGACAAGCATATGGCGATCCTATGTACAAACTAATGCCTGGGATAAGCATAAGGCTATCCTACATACTAATTAATGTCTGAGATAAGCATAAGGCTATCCTATGTACTAACTAATGCCTGGGACAACAAGCATAAGGCTATCCCACGTACTAACTAATGCCTGGGATAAGCATAAGGCTAGCGGCCTATGTACTAACTAATGCCTGGGACAAGCATAATGCTATCCTACGTACTAAATAATGCCTGAAACAAGCATAAGGCTATCCTATGTACTAACTAATGCCTGGGATAAGCATAAGGCTATCTTGCGTACTAACTAATGCCTAAGATAAGTATAAGGCTATCCTATGTACTAACTAATTCCTGGGACAATTATAAAGCTATCTCACATACTAACTAATGCCTGGGATAATCATAAGGCTATCCTACATACTAACTAATGCCTGGGATAAGCATAAGGCTATCCTATGTACTAACTAATGCCTTGGATAAACATAAGGCTATCCTATGTACTAACTAATGCCTGGGACAAGCATAAGGCTATCCTACATACTTACCAATGCCTGGGATAAGCATATGGCTATCCTACGTACTAACTAATGCCTTGGATAAGCATAAGGCTATCCCATGTACTAACTAATGCCTGGGACAACACGCATAAGGCTATCCCACGTACTAACTAATGCCTGGGATAATCATAAGGCTATCCTACTGTAACATATCTCAGCCTAATGTCACTATCCCTTTAAGAAATCCTTCTCTGACTGCTGCATTTGGGCAGTACTCACATTCAGCTTGCCTGCCTGCCTGCCTGATTAATCATTCATGCACCTGATTATTTCAGCCTCTTTTTAAGCCTTCTCAGGTCTAATGTGCCTTGCATTAACATTGAAGTTGTGATCCTGAACAACAGAGGTCTGTGACTGTTTCCTGTATGAATTTACCAAGTATTTCAACCTACAGCATTTTCTATTTCAATGCCTAAAATCATCAAATCGCAAGTATCCAAATAATTCCATTTTCTGTTTCCTGGACACTGCTACTTAACAAACTCAGAACTTTATTATAAATCAAGCATACTTTTGGTTATCATCACTCTCTAATTACAACAGCATCTTACTCAGAACTTTATAACTATTTCTCTGCTACAAGTTGTCATTGCTGAAATATCCTGCTGCAAATATGTTAACATATTCTGAACTCTGCATCTATGTGTTCAATTAAAAGCTTTCCTGTGATTCTCCAATATATGTTCAAACAGTAATTGATGCCTTGAACTTAACTTTCACCTGTGCTGCTCTGCTAATTACTGACATACAGCTCTTTATAATAATATGTACTGTGAACCTGCAACAAACATAGGCCTAGATTTGGAGTTTGGCGGTAAAAGGGCTGTTAACGCTCCGCGGGCTTTTTTCTGGCCGCACCATAAATTTAACTCTGGTATCGAGAGTTCAAACAAATGCTGCGTTAGGCTCCAAAAAAGGAGCGTAGAGCATTTTTTCCGCAAATGCAACTCTCGATACCAGAGTTGCTTACGGACGCGGCCAGCCTCAAAAACGTGCTCGTGCACGATTCTCCCATAGGAAACAATGGGGCTGTTTGAGCTGAAAAAAAACCTAACACCTGCAAAAAAGCAGCGTTCAGCTCCTAACGCAGCCCCATTGTTTCCTATGGGGAAACACTTCCTACGTCTGCACCTAACACTCTAACATGTACCCCGAGTCTAAACACCCCTAACCTTACACTTATTAATCCCTATTCTGCCGCCCCCGCTATCACTGACACCTGCATATTTTTTTTAACCCCTAATCTGCCGCTCTGTAAACCGCCGCAACCTACGTTATCCCTATGTACCCCTAATCTGCTGCCCTAACATCGCCGACCCCTATATTATATTTATTAACCCCTAATCTGCCCCCCACAACGTCGCCGACACCTGCCTACACTTATTAACCCCTAATCTGCCGAGCGGACCGCACCGCTACTATAATAAAGTTATTAACCCCTAACCCGCCTCACTAACCCTATCATAAATAGTATTAACCCCTAATCTGCCCTCCCTAACATCGCCGACACCTACCTTCAATTATTAACCCCTAATCTGCCGAGCGGACCTCACCGCTATTCTAATAAATGTATTAACCCCTAAAGCTAAGTCTAACCCTAACACTAACACCCCCCTAACTTAAATATAATTTACATCTAACGAAATAAATTAACTCTTATTAAATAACTTATTCCTATTTAAAGCTAAATACTTACCTGTAAAATAAACCCTAATATAGCTACAATATAAATTATAATTATATTATAGCTATTTTAGGATTTATATTTATTTTACAGGCAACTTTGTAATTATTTTAACCAGGTACAATAGCTATTAAATAGTTAAGAACTATTTAATAGTTACCTAGTTAAAATAATAACAAATTTACCTGTAAAATAAATCCTAACCTAAGATATAATTAAACCTAACACTACCCTATCAATAAAATAATTAAATAAACTACCTACAATTACCTACAATTAACCTAACACTACACTATCAATAAATTAATTAAACACAATTCCTACAAATAAATACAATTAAATAAACTAGCTAAAGTACAAAAAATAAAAAAGAACTAAGTTACAAAAAATAAAAAAATATTTACAAACATAAGAAAAATATTACAACAATTTTAAACTAATTACACCTACTCTAAGCCCCCTAATAAAACAACAAAGCCCCCCAAAATAAAAAATTCCCTACCCTATTCTAAATTAAAAAAGTTACAAGCTCTTTTACCTTACCAGCCCTGAACAGGGCCCTTTGCGGGGCATGCCCCAAGAATTTCAGCTCTTTTGCCTGTAAAAGAAAAAATACAATACCCCCCCCCCAACATTACAACCCACCACCCACATACCCCTAATCTAACCCAAACCCCCCTTAAATAAACCTAACACTAAGCCCCTGAAGATCTTCCTACCTTGTCTTCACCATCCAGGTTCACCGATCCGTCCTGAAGAGCTCCTCCGATGTCCTGATCCAAGCCCAAGCGGGGGGCTGAAGAGGTCCATGATCCGGTCAAAGTCTTCATCCAAGCGGGGCAGAAGAGGATCTTCCATCCGACTGAAGTCTTCATCCAGGCGGCATCTTCTATGGTCTTCCATCCGGAGCGAAGCGGCAGGATCCTGAAGACCTCCAGCGCGGAACATCCATCCGGACCGACGACTGAACGACGAATGACTGTTCCTTTAAGGGACGTCATCCAAGATGGCGTCCCTCGAATTCCGATTGGCTGATAGGATTCTATCAGCCAATCGGAATTAAGGTAGGAATTTTCTGATTGGCTGATGGAATCAGCCAATCAGAATCTAGTTCAATCCGATTGGCTGATCCAATCAGCCAATCAGATTGAGCTCACATTCTATTGGCTGATCGGAACAGCCAATAGAATGCGAGCTCAATCTGATTGGCTGATTGGATCAGCTAATCGGATTGAACTTGATTCTGATTGGCTGATTCCATCAGCCAATCAGAAAATTCCTACCTTAATTCCGATTGGCTGATAGAATCCTATCAGCCAATCGGAATTCGAGGGACGCCATCTTGGATGACGTCCCTTAAAGGAACAGTCATTCATCGTTCAGTCGTCGGTCCGGATGGATGTTCCGCGCTGGAGGTCTTCAGGATCCTGCCGCTTCGCTCCGGATGGAAGACCATAGAAGATGCCGCCTGGATGATGACTTCAATCGGATGGAAGATCCTCTTCTGCCCCGCTTGGATGAAGACTTTGACCGGATCATGGACCTCTTCAGCCCCCCGCTTGGGCTTGGATCAGGACATCGGAGGAGCTCTTCAGGACGGATCGGTGAACCTGGATGGTGAAGACAAGGTAGGAAGATCTTCAGGGGCTTAGTGTTAGGTTTATTTAAGGGGGGTTTGGGTTAGATTAGGGGTATGTGGGTGGTGGGTTGTAATGTTGGGGGGGGGTATTGTATTTATTCTTTTACAGGCAAAAGAGCTGAAATTCTTGGGGCATGCCCCGCAAAGGGCCCTGTTCAGGGCTGGTAAGGTAAAAGAGCTTGTAACTTTTTTAATTTAGAATAGGGTAGGGAATTTTTTATTTTGGGGGGCTTTGTTGTTTTATTAGGGGGCTTAGAGTAGGTGTAATTAGTTTAAAATTGTTGTAATATTTTTCTTATGTTTGTAAATATTTTTTTATTTTTTGTAACTTAGTTCTTTTTTATTTTTTGTACTTTAGCTAGTTTATTTAATTGTATTTATTTGTAGGAATTGTGTTTAATTAATTTATTGATAGTGTAGTGTTAGGTTAATTGTAGGTAATTGTAGGTAGTTTATTTAATTATTTTATTGATAGGGTAGTGTTAGGTTTAATTATATCTTAGGTTAGGATTTATTTTACAGGTAAATTTGTTATTATTTTAACTAGGTAACTATTAAATAGTTCTTAACTATTTAATAGCTATTGTACCTGGTTAAAATAATTACAAAGTTGCCTGTAAAATAAATATTAATCCTAAAATAGCTATAATATAATTATAATTTATATTGTAGCTATATTAGGATTTATTTTACAGGTAAGTATTTAGCTTTAAATAGGAATCATTTATTTAATAAGAGTTAATTTATTTCGTTTGATGTAAATTATATTTAAGTTAGGGGGGTGTTAGTGTTAGGGTTAGACTTAGCTTTAGGGGTTAATACATTTATTAGAATAGCGGTGAGCTCCGGTCGTCAGATTAGGGGTTAATAATTGAAGTTAGGTGTCGGTGATGTTAGGGAGGGCAGATTAGGGGGTTAATACTATTTATTATAGGGTTAGTGAGGCGGGTTAGGGGTTAATAACTTTATTATAGTAGCGCTCAGGTCCGCTCGGCAGATTAGGGGTTAATAAGTGTAGGCAGGTGTCGGCGACGTTGAGGGGGGCAGATTAGGGGTTAATAAATATAATATAGGGGTCGGCGGTGTTAGGGGCAGCAGATTAGGGGTACATAGGGATAACGTAGGTGGCGGCGCTTTGCGGTCGGAAGATTAGGGGTTAATTATTTTAAGTTGCTGGCGGCGACGTTGTGGGGGGCAGGTTAGGGGTTAATAAATGTAATACAGTGGTCGGCGGGGTTAGGGGCAGCAGATTAGGGGTACATAAGTATAACGTAGGTGGCGGTCGGCAGATTAGGGGTTAAAAATTTTAATCGAGTGGCGGCGATGTGGGGGGACCTCGGTTTAGGGGTACATAGGTAGTTTATGGGTGTTAGTGTACTTTAGGGTACAGTAGTTAAGAGCTTTATGAACCGGCGTTAGCCAGAAAGCTCTTAACTCCTGCTATTTTCCTGCGGCTGGAGTTTTGTCGTTAGAGCTCTAACGCTCACTTCAGAAACGACTCTAAATACCGGCGTTAGAAAGATCCCATTGAAAAGATAGGATACGCAAATGGCGTAGGGGGATCTGCGGTATGGAAAAGTCGCGGCTGAAAAGTGAGCGTTAGACCCTTATTTACTGACTCCAAATACCAGCGGGCGGCCAAAACCAGCGTTAGGAGCCTCTAACGCTGGTTTTGACGGCTACCGCCGAACTCCAAATCTAGGCCCAAGTTTGCATCTAAATGCACAAACAGTAATTAATGCCTAAACTTGCAGCTTGTCTAAGTACCTGTGCAGCTGTGCTTTAACTCTGACATACAGCTTTATATAATATTATGTACTGTGAACCTGCAACAAACCTTAGTTTGCATCTAAGTGTCAATCTTCTACCAGTTTACTCTGAAGCCTGAACATTCCACATTGCTATATTTTTCTCTCATTGAATCCTGCAGCTACTTCTATTAACTAACTATAAGTCACAGTGAACTCAGAATATATTGTATACAAATGTTGCACTCTCCATTTATTCTACAATAACTTCTAGCAACTATGAATCACAGAATATCATCTATCCACGTCCAGGATACTCTTCCCCGGGTCAGGGGTCGGTGTCTTCAAATCCCTACCACTGCCCCGAGGGTCTGTGTCCTGAGCGCATGTACACCGGATCATGACAGAATGTTAATGCCCAAAAAAGGGATCCGCAGTGGTAGTGGATGCACCGACCCTCAAAGGAAAATAAAGAATTACAACATAACTCAGACCCAAGCAATCCCTAAAGGAAAAACAGAAGATTTTCAAACTTTAACCCCTTAACGACCGAGGACGTGCAGGGTACGTCCTCAAAAAAAAGGCAGTTAATGCCTGAGGACGTACCCTGCACGTCCTCGGTGTGGAAAGCAGCTGGAAGCGATCCTGCTCGCTTCCAGCTGCTTTCCGGTTATTGCAGTGATGCCTCGATATCGAGGCATCCTGCAATAACCATTTGTAGCCATCCGATGCAGAGAGAGCCACTCTGTGGCCCTCTCTGCACCGGACATTAACGGCTACGTTTGAGGGTGGATAGGAGCCGGTGTGGGAGGCGGGTGGCGGCCATCGATGGCCCCGAATGATGCTGAGGGGGGCGGGATCGGGGGCGGGAATGCCCGGGGGGCGCGCACGGGCGCGCGCGCGTGCACGGGGGGTGGGGGCGGGCGCGTGCACGGGAGGGAGCGGGTGGGAACCGCTGCACTACAGAAAAAGTACCATTAAAATTTACTAAAAAGGGGAAATAAAGTTGGCAGTAAAAAGATCAGGCAGGTGGTGGGGGTTGGTCTGTGGGGGGGGGGAAGCTACACTACAGAAACTAAAAATAAAAACAAAAAAAAAACGTTTTATTTTGCAAAATGGGTACTGGCAGACAGCTGCCAGTACCCAAGATGGCCCCCAATAAGGCAGATGGGGAGGATTAGAGAGCTGTTTGGGGGGATCAGGGAGGTTGGGGGCTAAGGGGGGATGCTACACCCCCAGCATATGTAAATATGCTTTAAAAAAATAAAAATAAAAATAAAAAAACCTTTTATTTTAGTACTGGCAGACTTTCTGCCAGTACTTAAGATGGCGGAGACAATTGTGGGGTGGGGGAGGGAAGGGAGCTGTTTGGGAGGGATCAGGGGGTCTGATGTGTCAGGTGGGAGGCTGATCTCTACACTAAAGCTAAAATTAACCCTGCAAGCTCCCTACAAACTACCTAATTAACCCCTTCACTGCTAGCCATAATACACGTGTGATGCGCAGCAGCATTTAGCGGCCTTCTAATTACCAGAAAGCAACGCCAAAGTCATATATGTCTGCTATTTCTGAACAAAGGGGATCCCAGAGAAGAATTTACAACCATTTGTGCCATAATTGCACAAGCTATTTGTAAATAATTTCAGTGAGAAACCTAAAATTGTGAAAAATTCAACGTTTTTTTTAATTTGATCGCATTTAGCGGTAAAATGGTGGCATGCAATATACCAAAATGGGCCTTGATCAATACTTTGGGTTGTCTGCTACACTACACTAAAGCTAAAATTAACCCTATAAGCTCCCTACAAGCTCCCTAATTAACCCCTGCACTACTGGGCATAATACACGTGTGGTGCGCAGCGGCATTTAGCGGCCTTCTAATTACCAAAAAGCAATGCCAAAGCCATATATGTCTGCTATTTCTGAACAAAGGGGATCCCAGAGAAAAATTTACAACCATTTATGCCATAATTGCACAAGCTGTTTGTAAATAATTTCAGTGAGAAACCGAAAGTTTGTGAAAAAGTGAATGACTTTTTGTATTTGATCGCATTTGGCGGTGAAATGGTGGCATGAAATATACCAAAATTGGCCTAGATCAATACTTTGGGATGTCTTCTAAAAAAATATATATACATGTCAAGGGATATTCAGGGATTCCTGAAAGATATCAGTGTCCCAATGTAACTAGCGCTAGTCTTGAATAAAATGGTTTGGAAATAGCAAAGTGCTACTTGTATTTATGGCCCTATAACTTGCAAAAAAAAGCAAAGAACATGTAAACATTGGGTATTTCTAAACTCAGGACAAAATTTAGAAAATATTTAGCATGGGTGTTTTTTTGTGGTTGTAGATGTGTAACAGATTTTGGGGGTCAAAGTTAGAAAAAGTGTTTTTTTTCTATTTTTTTCTCATATTTTATAAAAAAAATTATAATAAATTATAAGATATGATGAAAATAATGGTATCTTTGGAAAGTCCATTTAATGGCGAGAAAAACGGTATATAATATGTGTGGGTACAATAAATGAGCAAGAGGAAAATTACAGCTAAACACAAACACCACAAAAATGTAAAAATAGCCTTGGTCCCAAACGGACAGAAAATGGAAAAGTGCTGCGGTCATTAAGGGGTTAAAAAATGTATTTTGGTGAAACTGATCCTGAATCTGACTATGAAAATGAAGAGGATTTAACCATAGCTTCAGCAGAAAAAATTCAGGCTTTCAAAGATTTAAAGAGACAGAACCACTTTTCTAAAATGTCATCTCTTCCTCATGTTCGTGATTACCATTTTGGTGAAACTGATTCTGAATCTGACTATGAAAATGAAGAGAATGTATCCATCGATTCAGCAGAAAAAATTCAGATCTTTAAAGATTTAAAGAGACAGAACCACTTTTCTAGAATTTCATCTGTTCCTCATGTTCGTGGTTTCCATTTTGGTGAAACTGATTCTGAGTCTGACTATGTAACTGAAGAGGATGCATTCATAGATTCAGCAGAAAAAATTCAGATCTTTAAAGATTTAAAGAGACAGGACTACTGTTCCAGAATACCATCTACTCCTCCTGTTTGTGATTCCTATCCTGATGATACTGATTCTGAGTCTGTATATGTCAACAAGGAGGATGACTTCACAGATCCAGCTGAATTGGCATTAGACTGGTATGAGCGCAACTTTAATTTGCCACAAACTCAGACAAGACCTCAATCTATTTGCTATAATGACATCCTTGGTTGTTATATTTACAACATGGATGATACAGACAGCTCCCATCATGAAACCTCTCATGGAAATACTGATCTTCCTATTTCTGATATTACCATGGATTCGTTAGATTGGACAGATTCAGAGCTGGAAGAAAGGACATCTGGTTTACAGACTGCTGTTAGGAGTAAAGGTCCTCTCAACTACTATGCTGATTTATCACATCAGAATTATGCATCCAGTGATGAAGAGGATTTCTGTTCTCAACCTTACTACAAGCCACAATGGCAGCAACCTAAGAAGCCTCATACTGGGAAGAAATCTAAGCTCTCTAAGAAAAAGAAGAAGAAGAAGAAGAAAATCCTTCTGCCCACAGAAAATCAGAAGTGCAAAGAGGAAACTTGCCCTCTGCTCAGAAGAGAGTATGGTTCCTGGCTCTAAAGTGGGTTCTTTTTCTTTCTCTATAGTTGAACCTTGCCCTGGCATGGTAATTCCTTCACCCGATCCTACTGAGGATATTCCTGAACCTTGCCCAGATGTGGGTACTTCTGAACATTGCCCTGGCATGGGCATTCCTTCACCTGATCCTACTGAGGATATGACTGAACCTTGCCCAGATGTGGGTATTCCTGAACCTTGCCCTGGTGTGGACATTCATATACCTATTCTTAGTGAGAACACTTTTGATTCTGAATCCAGTAAGGAGACATTTCATTTTGAATTAGAAGATGGCAATAACTGGACAAATCTTGCACTCTACACTCCTATCTCCTATTTTGAAGAAAGCCCTGCTATTGCGTTAGAAGTGGCTATAGCTTTTTCTTTTGGAGTATATCTAATCCTCAGCCAAGAGGTTAATTCTGAGGATACTCAAATTTCTGACCCAAAGGTGGTTAATCTGGTTATCAATCCAGAATGCTGCATCTCTATTTCTGAAGCTGAGGAAAGCCTATTCATATCTCTAGGACTGGCTGCCTTTTCATTGGCTATGTACATGGTCATCTATCATGAAGAACATCCACCTGTCTACCCTCAGGATGATTCTGTGGTAGGAAGCTCATTGTATGTTACGTTCATGCATTCTCACAATGACTACAAAAAAGTTGACTTCAAGTTTTGCTCTCATCATTGTCAAGATCTTTTGATACCTGAATTACATGGCCTTTACTTCGTCATTCAACTTTTTCAAGAGATCTCCAACCCTCCTTTCTTGATTTCCGATTGGACTCGCTACCTCCATACACCTACTACCGATTCTCCATATCAATTTTGTTCTCTCTCCTTTTGGATTGTATTGGGCGCCCGGAGGTCGCCTTTAAGGAGGGGAATCTGTAACATATCTCAGCCTAATGTCACTATCCCTTTAAGAAATCCTTCTCTGACTGCTGCATTTGGGCAGTATTCACATTCAGCTTGCCTGCCTGCCTGATTAATCATTCATGCACCTGATTACCTCAGCCTCTTTTTAAGCCTTCTCAGGTCTAATGTGCCTTGCATTAACATTGAAGTTGTGATCCTGAGCAACAGAGGTCTGTGACTGTTTCCTGTATGAATTTACCAAGTATTTCAACCTACAGCATTTTCTATTTCAATGCCTAAAATCATCAAATCGCAAGTATCCAAATAATTCCATTTTCTGTTTCCTGGACACTGCTACTTAACAAACTCAGAACTTTATTATAAATCAAGCATACTTTTGGTTATCATCACTCTCTAATTACAACAGCATCTTACTCAGAACTTTATAACTATTTCTCTGCTACAAGTTGTCATTGCTGAAATATCCTGCTGCAAATATGTTAACATATTCTGAACTCTGCATCTATGTGTTCAATTAAAAGCTTTCCTGTGATTCTCCAATATTTGTTCAAACAGTAATTGATGCCTTAAACTTAACTTTCACCTGTGCTTCTCTGCTAATTACTGACATACAGCTCTTTATAATAATATGTACTGTGAACCTGCAACAAACCAAGTTTGCATCTAAATGCACAAACAGTAATTAATGCCTAAACTTGCAGCTTGTCTAAGTACCTGTGCAGCTGTGCTTTAACTCTGACATACAGCTTTATATAATATCATGTACTGTGAACCTGCAACAAACCTTAGTTTGCATCTAAGTGTCAATCTTTTACCAGATTACTCTGAAGCCTGAACATTCCACTCTGCTATATTTTTCTCTCATTGAATCCTGCAGCTACTTCTATTAACTAACTATAAGTCACAGTGAACTCAGAATATATTGTATACAAATGTTGCACTCTCCATTTATTCTACAATAACTTCTAGCAACTATGAATCACAGAATATCATCTATCCACGTCCAGGATACTCTTCCCCGGGTCAGGGGTCGGTGTCTTCAAATCCCTACCACTGCCCCGAGGGTCTGTGTCCTGAGCGCATGTACACCGGATCATGACAGAATGTTAATGCCCAAAAAAGGGATCCGCAGTGGTAATGGATGCACCGACCCTCAAAGGAAAATAAAGAATTACAACATAACTCAGACCCAAGCAATCCCTAAAGGAAAAACAGAAGATTTTCAAACTTTAAAAAATTTATTTTGGTGAAACTGATCCTGAATCTGACTATGAAAATGAAGAGGATTTAACCATAGCTTCAGCAGAAAAAATTCAGGCTTTCAAAGATTTAAAGAGACAGAACCACTTTTCTAAAATGTCATCTGTTCCTCATGTTCGTGATTACCATTTTGGTGAAACTGATTCTGAATCTGACTATGAAAATGAAGAGAATGTATCCATCGATTCAGCAGAAAAAATTCAGATCTTTAAAGATTTAAAGAGACAGAACCACTTTTCTAGAATTTCATCTGTTCCTCATGTTCGTGGTTTCCATTTTGGTGAAACTGATTCTGAGTCTGACTATGAAAATGAAGAGAATGTATCCATCGATTCAGCAGAAAAAATTCAGATCTTTAAAGATTTAAAGAGACAGAACCACTTTTCTAGAATTTCATCTGTTCCTCATGTTCGTGGTTTCCATTTTGGTGAAACTGATTCTGAGTCTGACTATGTAACTGAAGAGGATGCATTCATAGATTCAGCAGAAAAAAATCAGATCTTTAAAGATTTAAAGAGACAGGACTACTGTTCCAGAATACCATCTACTCCTCCTGTTTGTGATTCCTATCCTGATGATACTGATTCTGAGTCTGTATATGTCAACAAGGAGGATGACTTCACAGATCCAGCTGAATTGGCATTAGACTGGTATGAGCGCAACTTTAATTTGCCACAAACTCAGACAAGACCTCAATCTATTTGCTATAATGACATCCTTGGTTGTTATATTTACAACATGGATGATACAGACAGCTCCCATCATGAAACCTCTCATGGAAATACTGATCTTCCTATTTCTGATATTACCATGGATTCGTTAGATTGGACAGATTCAGAGCTGGAAGAAAGGACATCTGGTTTACAGACTGCTGTTAGGAGTAAAGGTCCTCTCAACTACTATGCTGATTCATCACATCAGAATTATGCATCCAGTGATGAAGAGGATTTCTGTTCTCAACCTTACTACAAGCCACAATGGCAGCAACCTAAGAAGCCTCATACTGGGAAGAAATCTAAGCTCTCTAAGAAAAAGAAGAAGAAGAAGAAGAAGAAAATCCTTCTGCCCACAGAAAATCAGAAGTGCAAAGAGGAAACTCAGCCTGATTCCCCTGTTTTAGATTCTGTTGTACCAGACCCTCTCTTGCCTCCTGACACTGTCAACACAGAGCTGGATGATGTCTATAGTCACTATCAGTCTCTTCTTAAAGCATCTAATGGTATCTCTTCTCAGACTCTACAACAACTACAAAAACTGTTTCCAACTATTGATTTCTTGCATCCCTCTCATGCTGCCTCAATACCTGTAAACCCTGTGCTAGAAGCAAAAGATAATTCTGTTCCAGATATACAACCTTTCAGTTTACCAGAGATAATCCCTGGAGAATTTAGCTCTGATATTCAAACTCAAATAAGCATGACTGCTGAACTCCAGATAACTTCTCAATCAGAATCTTGTGTCACAATTCCTCCGCATCTACCTGAGTGTGGCATATTTCAGTACACTTCACCTTCTCAAAATTCTTCTGTTATTGCATCTAAGAAATTGTTTCCCTTGGGAGATACTTTGCATCAACCTACATTTTCTACTACATCAGTTTCCTGTACAGGAATTCCTGATACTCAATCCTGTGAGGACAACTTTGAACCAAGTTCGCAAGTGGACATTCTTGAACCTTAAACTTGTATAAAAGTTTTTCAAGAAGATTCCCCTGTGCCCATTCCTGTTCCTGTTTTCCATGATTATACTACTAAACCTGACATCAAGGTGGACTCTCCTGTTTTTGACCCTGGTATGGGTATTCCTTTGTTTAACCCAGAAATGGGTGTAATAATACTTGATCCTGAAGATAGCCATGCCCTCTACTCAGAAGCGAGTATGGTTCCTGGCTCTAAAGTGGGTTCTTTTTCTTTCTCTATAGTTGAACCTTGCCCTGGCATGGGCATTCCTTCACCTGATCCTACTGAGGATATTCCTGAACCTTGCCCAGATGTGGGTACTTCTGAACATTGCCCTGGCATGGGCATTCCTTCACCCGATCCTACTGAGGATATTCCTGAACCTTGCCCCGATGTGGGTACTTCTGAACATTGCCCTGGCATGGGCATTCCTTCACCTGATCCTACTGAGGATATGACTGAACCTTGCCCAGATGTGGGTATTCCTGAACCTTGCCCTGGTGTGGACATTCATATACCTATTCTTAGTGAGAACACTTTTGATTCTGAATCCAGTAAGGAGACATTTCATTTTGAATTAGAAGATGGCAATAACTGGACAAATCTTGCACTCTACACTCCTATCTCCTATTTTGAAGAAAGCCCTGCTATTGCGTTAGAAGTGGCTATAGCTTTTTCTTTTGGAGTATATCTAATCCTCAGCCAAGAGGTTAATTCTGAGGATACTCAAATTTCTGACCCAAAGGTGGTTAATCTGGTTATCAATCCAGAATGCTGTATCTCTATTTCTGAAGCTGAGGAAAGCCTATTCATATCTCTAGGACTGGCAGCCTTTTCATTGGCTATGTACATGGTCATCTATCATGAAGAACATCCACCTGTCTACCCTCAGGATGATTCTGTGGTAGGAAGCTCATTGTATGTTACGTTCATGCATTCTCATGATGACTACAAAAAAGTTGACTTCAAGTTTTGCTCTCATCATTGTCAAGATCTTTTGATACCTGAATTACATGGCCTTTACTTCGTCATTCAACTTTTTCAAGAGATCTCCAACCCTCCTTTCTTGATTTCCAATTGGACTCACTACCTCCATACACCTACTACCGATTCTCCATATCAATTTTGTTCTCTCTCCTTTTGGATTGTATTGGGCGCCCGGAGGTCGCCTTTAAGGAGGGGAATCTGTAACATATCTCAGCCTAATGTCACTATCCCTTTAAGAAATCCTTCTCTGACTGCTGCATTTGGGCAGTATTCACATTCAGCTTGCCTGCCTGTCTGATTAATCATTCATGCACCTGATTACCTCAGCCTCTTTTTAAGCCTTCTCAGGTCTAATGTGCCTTGCATTAACATTGAAGTTGTGATCCTGAACAACAGAGGTCTGTAACTGTTTCCTGTATGAATTTACCAAGTATTTCAACCTACAGCATTTTCTATTTCAATGCCTAAAATCATCAAATCGCAAGTATCCAAATAATTCCATTTTCTGTTTCCTGGACACTGCTACTTAACAAACTCAGAACTTTATTATAAATCAAGCATACTTTTGGTTATCATCACTCTCTAAATACAACAGCATCTTACTCAGAACTTTATAACTATTTCTCTGCTACAAGTTTTCATTGCTGAAATATCCTGCTGCAAATATGTTAACATATTCTGAACTCTGCGTCAATGTGTTCAATTAAAAGCTTTCCTGTGATTCTCCAATATATGTTCAAACAGTAATTGATGCCTTAAACTTAACTTTCACCTGTGCTGCTCTGCTAATTACTGACATACAGCTCTTTATAATAATATGTACTGTGAACCTGCAACAAACAAAGTTTGCATCTAAATGCACAAACAGTAATTAATGCCTAAACTTGCAGCTTGTCTAAGTACCTGTGCAGCTGTGCTTTAAATCTGACATACAGCTTTATATAATATTATGTACTGTGAACCTGCAACAATCCTTAGTTTGCATCTAAGTGTCAATCTTTTACCAGATTACTCTGAAGCCTGAACATTCCACTCTGCTATATTTTTCTCTCATTGAATCCTGCACTTACTTCTATTAACTAACTATAAGTCACAGTGAACTCAGAATATATTGTATACAAATGTTGCACTCTCCATTTATTCTACAATAACTTCTAGCAACTATGAATCACAGAATATCATCTATCCACGTCCAGGATACTCTTCCCCGGGTCAGGGGTCGGTGTCTTCAAATCCCTACCACTGCCCCGAGGGTCTGTGTCCTGAGCGCATGTACACCGGATCATGACACCTACCTACTAACTAATGCCTGGGATAAGCATAAGGCTATCCTATGTACTAACTAATGCCTTGGATAAACATAAGGCTATCCTACGTACTAACTAATGCCTGGGACAAGCATAAGGCTATCTCAGGTACTAACTAATGCCTGGTATAAGCATACGGCTATCCTACATACTTTCCAATGCCTGGGATAAGCATAAGGCTATCCTATGTACTAACTAATGCCTTGGATAAGCATAAGGCTATCCTTCGTACTAACTAATGCCTGGGATAAGCATAAGTTTATCCTTTGTATTTATTAATGCCTGGGATATGCATAAGGCTATCCTACGTACTAATTAATGCCTGGGATAAGCATAAGGCTATCCTATGTACTAATTAAGGCCTGAGATAAGCGTTAGGCTATCCTATGTACTAACTAATGCCTGGGATAGGCATAAGGGTATCCTATGTACTAATTAATTCCTGGGATAAGAATAAGGCTATCCTATGTACTTACTTTTTCCTGGGACAATTATAAGGCTATCTCACGTACTAACTAATCCGTGGGATAATCATAAGGCTATCCTATGTACTAACTAATGCCTGGGATAAGCATAAGGCTATACCACATACTAACTAATGCCTGGGATAAACATAAGGCTATCCTACATACTAACTAATGCTTGGGATAAGCATAAGTTTATCCTATGTACTAATTAATGCCTGGGATAAGCATAATGCTATCCTATGTACTAATTAATGCCTGAAATAAGCATAAGGCTATCCTATGTACTAACTAATGCCTGGGATGAGCATAAGTTTATCCTATGTACTAATTAATGCCTGGGATAAGCATAAGGCTATCCTACATACTAATTAATGCCTGGGACAAGCATAAGGCTATCCCACATACTAACTAATGCCTGGGACAAGCATAAGACTATCCCACGTACTAACTAATGCCTGGGATAAGCATAAGGCTATCCTATGTACTAACTAATGCCTGGGACAACACACATAAGGCTATCCCACGTACTAACTAATGCCTGGGATTAGCATAAGGCTAGCCTATGTACTAACTAATGCCTGGGACAAGCATAATGCTATCCTATATACTAAAAAATGCCTGAAATAAGCATAAGGCTATCCTATGTACTAACTAATGCTTGGGATAAGCATAAGTCTATCCTACGTACTAACTAATGCCTGGGATAAGTATAAGGCTATCCTATGTACTAACTAATGCCTGGGATAATCATAAGGCTATCCTACATACTAACTAATGCCTGGGATAAGCATAAGGCTATCCTACGTACTAACTAATGCCTTGGATAAGCATAAGGCTATCCTTCATACTAACTAATGCCTGGGATAAGCATAAGTTTATCCTTTGTACTTATTAATGCCTGGGATATGCATAAGGCTATCCTACGTTCTAATTTATGCCTGGGATAAGCATAAGGCTATCCTATGTACTAATTAAGGCCTGAGATAAGCGTTAGGCTATCCTATGTACTAACTAATGCCTGTGATAGGCATTAGGGTATCCTATGTACTAATTAATTCCTGGGATAAGAATAAGGCTATCCTATGTACTAACTAATGCCTGTGATAGGCATTAGGGTATCCTATGTACTAATTAATTCCTGGGATAAGCATAAGGCTATCCTATGTACTAACTAATGCCTGGGACAAGCATATGGCGATCCTATGTACAAACTAATGCCTGGGATAAGCATAAGGCTATCCTACATACTAATTAATGTCTGAGATAAGCATAAGGCTATCCCATGTACTAACTAATGCCTGGGACAACACGCATAAGGCTATCCCACGTACTAGCTAATGCCTGGGATAAGCATAAGGCTAGCCTATGTACTAACTAATGCCTGGGACAAGCATAATGCTATCCTACGTACTAAAAAATGCCTGAAATAAGCATAAGGCTATCCTATGTACTAACTAATGCTTGGGATAAGCATAAGTCTATCCTACATACTAACTAATGCCTGGGATAAGCATAAGTCTATCCTACGTACTAACTAATGCCTGGGATATGCATAAGTTTATCCTATGTACTTATTAATGCCTGGGATATGCATAAGGCTATCCTAAGTACTAATTAATGCCTGGGATAAGCATAAGGCTATCCTATGTACTAATTAATGCCTGAGATAAGCATTAGGCTATCCTATGTACTAACTAATGCCTGGGATAGGCATAAGGGTATCCTATGTACTAACTAATGCCTGGGATAAGCATAAGGCTATCCTATGTACTTACTAATTCCTGGGACAATTATAAGGCTATCCTATGTACTTACTAATTCCTGGGACAATTATAAGGCTATCTCACGTACTAACTAATGCCTGGGATAATCATAAGGCTATCCTATGTACTAACTTATGCCTGGGATAATCATAAGGCTATCCTATGTACTAACTAATGCCTGGGATAAGCATAAGGCTATACCACATACTAACTAATGCCTGGGATAAACATAAGGCTATCCTACGTACTAACTAATGCTTGGGATAAGCATAAGTTTATCCTATGTACTAATTAATGCCTGGGATAAGTATTAGGCTATCCTACATACTAAATAATGCCTGGGACAAGCATAAGGCTATCCTACGTACTAATTAATGCCTGGAATAAGCATTAGGCTATCCTACATACTAATTAATGCCTGGGACAAGCATAAAGCTATCCCACGTACTAACTAATGCCTAGGACAAGCATAAGGTTATCCAACGTACTAACTAATGTCTGTGACAAGAATAAGGCTATCCCATATACTAACTAATGCCTGGGATATGCATAAGGCTATCCTACGTACTAATTAATGCCTGGGATAAGCATAAGGCTATCCTATGTACTAATTAATGCCTGAGATAAGCATTAGGCTATCCTATGTACTAACTAATGCCTGGGATAGGCATAAGGGTATCCTATGTACTAACTAATTCCTGGGATAAGCATAAGGCTATCCTATGTACTTCCTAATTCCTGGGACAATTATAAGGCTATCTTATGTACTTACTAATTCCTGGGATAATCATAAGGCTATCCTACGTACTAACTAATGCCTGGGATAAGCATAAGGCTATCCTACGTACTAACTAATGCCTGGGACAAGCATACGGCTATCCTATGTACTAACTAATGCCTGGGATAAGCATAAGGCTATCCTATGTACTAACTAATGCCTGGGATAATCATAAGGCTATCCTACATACTAACTAATGCCTGGGATAAGCATAAGGCTATCCTACGTACTAACTAATGCCTTGGATAAGCATAAGGCTATCCTTCATACTAACTAATGCCTGGGATAAGCATAAGTTTATCCTTTGTACTTATTAATGCCTGGGATATGCATAAGGCTATCCTACGTTCTAATTTATGCCTGGGATAAGCATAAGGCTATCCTATGTACTAATTAAGGCCTGAGATAAGCGTTAGGCTATCCTATGTACTAACTAATGCCTGTGATAGGCATTAGGGTATCCTATGTACTAATTAATTCCTGGGATAAGAATAAGGCTATCCTATGTACTAACTAATGCCTGTGATAGGCATTAGGGTATCCTATGTACTAATTAATTCCTGGGATAAGCATAAGGCTATCCTATGTACTAACTAATGCCTGGGACAAGCATATGGCGATCCTATGTACAAACTAATGCCTGGGATAAGCATAAGGCTATCCTACATACTAATTAATGTCTGAGATAAGCATAAGGCTATCCCATGTACTAACTAATGCCTGGGACAACACGCATAAGGCTATCCCACGTACTAGCTAATGCCTGGGATAAGCATAAGGCTAGCCTATGTACTAACTAATGCCTGGGACAAGCATAATGCTATCCTACGTACTAAAAAATGCCTGAAATAAGCATAAGGCTATCCTATGTACTAACTAATGCTTGGGATAAGCATAAGTCTATCCTACATACTAACTAATGCCTGGGATAAGCATAAGTCTATCCTACGTACTAACTAATGCCTGGGATATGCATAAGTTTATCCTATGTACTTATTAATGCCTGGGATATGCATAAGGCTATCCTAAGTACTAATTAATGCCTGGGATAAGCATAAGGCTATCCTATGTACTAATTAATGCCTGAGATAAGCATTAGGCTATCCTATGTACTAACTAATGCCTGGGATAGGCATAAGGGTATCCTATGTACTAACTAATGCCTGGGATAAGCATAAGGCTATCCTATGTACTTACTAATTCCTGGGACAATTATAAGGCTATCCTATGTACTTACTAATTCCTGGGACAATTATAAGGCTATCTCACGTACTAACTAATGCCTGGGATAATCATAAGGCTATCCTATGTACTAACTTATGCCTGGGATAATCATAAGGCTATCCTATGTACTAACTAATGCCTGGGATAAGCATAAGGCTATACCACATACTAACTAATGCCTGGGATAAACATAAGGCTATCCTACGTACTAACTAATGCTTGGGATAAGCATAAGTTTATCCTATGTACTAATTAATGCCTGGGATAAGTATTAGGCTATCCTACATACTAAATAATGCCTGGGACAAGCATAAGGCTATCCTACGTACTAATTAATGCCTGGAATAAGCATTAGGCTATCCTACATACTAATTAATGCCTGGGACAAGCATAAAGCTATCCCACGTACTAACTAATGCCTAGGACAAGCATAAGGTTATCCAACGTACTAACTAATGTCTGTGACAAGAATAAGGCTATCCCATATACTAACTAATGCCTGGGATATGCATAAGGCTATCCTACGTACTAATTAATGCCTGGGATAAGCATAAGGCTATCCTATGTACTAATTAATGCCTGAGATAAGCATTAGGCTATCCTATGTACTAACTAATGCCTGGGATAGGCATAAGGGTATCCTATGTACTAACTAATTCCTGGGATAAGCATAAGGCTATCCTATGTACTTCCTAATTCCTGGGACAATTATAAGGCTATCTTATGTACTTACTAATTCCTGGGATAATCATAAGGCTATCCTACGTACTAACTAATGCCTGGGATAAGCATAAGGCTATCCTACGTACTAACTAATGCCTGGGACAAGCATACGGCTATCCTATGTACTAACTAATGCCTGGGATAAGCATAAGGCTATCCTACGTACTAATTAATTCCTGAGATAAGCATAAGGCTATCCTATGTACTAAATAATGCCTCGGACAACAAGCATAAGACTATCCCACGTACTAACTAAGGCCTGGGATAAGCATAAGGCTATCATATGTACTAACTAATGCCTGGGACAAGCATAAGGCTATCCTATGTACTAACTAATGCCTGGGATAAGCATAAGGCTATCCTACGTACTAATTAATTCCTGAGATAAGCATAAGGCTATCCTATGTACTAACTAATGCCTGGGACAACAAGCATAAGACTATCCCACGTACTAAATAAGGCCTGGGATAAGCATAAGGCTATCCTATGTACTAACTAATGCCTGGGACAAGCATAAGGCTATCCTATGTACTAACTAATGCCTGGGATAAGCATAAGGCTATCCTACGTACTAATTAATGCCTGAGATAAGCATAAGGCTATACTATGTACTAACTAATGCCTGGGATAAACATAAGGCTATCCTACGTACTAATTAATGCCTGAGATAAGCATAAGACTATCCTATGTACTAACTAATGACTGGGATAAGCATAAGGCTATCCTACGTACTAACTAATGCCTGCGATAAGCATAAGGCTATCCTATGTACTAACTAATGCCTTGGACAAGCATAATGCTATCCTATGTACTAACTAATGCCTGGGATAAGCATAAGTGTATCCTACGTACTAATTAATGCCTGAGATAAGCATAAGGCTTTCCTACGTACTAACTAATGCCTGGGTTAAGCATAAGGCTTTCCTACGTACTAACTAATGCCTGGGATAAGCATAAGGCTATCCTACGTACTAACTAATGCCTGGGATAAGCATAAGGCTATCCTATGTACTAACTAATGCCTGGGACAAGCATAAGGCTATCCTACGTACTAACTAATGCCCGGGATAAGCATAAGGCTATCCTATGTACTAACTAATGTCTTTGATAAGCATAAGGATATCCTATGTACTAACTAATGCCTGTGATAAGCATAAGACTATCCTACGTACTAACTAATGCCTGGGCTAAGCATAATGCTATCCTATGTACTAACTAATGCCTGGGACAAGCATTAGGCTATCCTATGTACTAACTAATGCCTGGGACAAGCATTAGGCTATCCTACGTACTAACTAATGCCTGGGATAAGCATAAAGCTATCCTATGTACTAACTAATGCCTGGGACAAGCATAAGGCTATACTACATACTAATTAATGCATGGGATAAGCATTAGGCTATCCTACGTACTAGATAAGTTAATACTTTTATAAAATATCGGGCAGACTTGCTGGGCCTATGGCTCTTATCTGCTGTCAATATATATCTTTCTATAATATTTGTATGTTAATTATGAATTTGCCAGCGGTGGTGGGTATCACATTAACAATTACTCAACTTGTGTCATGCAAACAACCATTTGTTTACTGAACAGCAGTTTAAAGTGTATGTACATATTCCCCTGAAACAGTAGTACATTTTAATAGAATCATTTTCACCAATACAAATATATTGGAACTATGCTTGAATTTCAAACTGAACTAGTAAGGATGCTATTACCCATAGTAATGTGAATGTGTTTATTTTACACTACCTATAAAAATATCCAGAGACAACTTAACCTCTGATCTGCACACAGCATTACAGCAAACATTGAAGCACATACAATTTATAAAATGTCAGTCCTTCATTTTCTGGGTTCTTTCCTGAAACAGCAGGTTCACTTATTGTTCTTATAATTACAGGTATGTTTAAATAGCAGCCAAACAGATGAAAAATTAGTCATTCTGATTTTCTGCCTAACGACTGAAAAACTGACAATATAATTGTTAACACTTAGCAGCTTTTTTTCTTAAGCAGCCTGAAAATTAGATTAGAAACAATATTCTAATTATGTCTAAACAGCTAAAACTAACTATGGACTATTTGATATTACAAAGAAACCGTGGCTTTTATGTGTGAATCAATAACTATAATGTCACATTCAGTGTACACTGTTCCTTGAAAACAGAAGTTGAGAAATATTATGAAATACTATTATGTTGAATGTCACATCTTTGCGAGGATAGTATATTCCTGAAGCATGTCACTTATGTAGCCAGTAAGACAAAAGGTGTAATATTCTTACAGCAGGCACAAATTCCTAACCAGCAAGTCACCAAATCCAACCTTAAAGGGACATTCCAGCCCAAATTGGAATTCAGTTTTAAATAGAAGCAGTTTTGTAATATACAGGTATTAGCAAAAATGATTCTAATTAAAGCTATTGCTGTTTCAAAAGTGTATTTAACCCTTTGAGTGCTAACAACGGCTCTAAATGTTGCAAATTGTCTCAGTTTGGTGCTAGCGACGTCTCAGAGCACTCACCCACCTTGAGGGCAATCTGGGGGCTCCCACTGACTCCCACCCCAGCGATCTGGCCTGTATAGTGACAGGCATCGCCGGGGTTTTTACATTTAGCATAGTGACATCACGTGCAATGACGTGATGATGTCACTGTGCAACTTTATTTAAAAATTACAATGTACAATATAGGGAAACGGGGGCATGCTGCTTAGAAGCCTGTATCTCAAGCATCTAAGCAGCTACAGACCCCCAAGACCCTCCGTTGGAAAGGTAATTGCCTAACCTTTCCAATAGTATAAGTCTTGGGGATCTGGAAAAAAAAAAGTATAAAATAAATATATTTTAAAAACAAACAAACTCAAATCCAGCATAGCACCCAGGTGGGAAATGGCTTAGCACTCAAAGGATTAAGTATGCACCATGCATCAGCATTTTAAACATAACACTTGCTGAGAGCCTAAGGTGCTTGTACTATCTGTTAATGACTCAGTTTGCTATTTGCTGACGTGATACAAGCCCACTGAGAATACCTAGCTATGCATCACATGCACGTGCAGAGAAAAATGTTAACATTAAAACAGCGATACCTTTTACTAGAAGCATTTTTGAGAATACATTTATATTGTAATTCAAAGACTTATGTGCATTTCACTTTTGACCGGAAGGTCCCTTTAAGCCTTCTCCAGAAACTACCACAGGTACATAACTTATCCCATTGCTCTAATCTCGGCTGAACACCTTCTTTCTTGTTATTTTACATCTGCAGCTCCCCAACAAATGCCAGATTACAAGTAGCACACACTTTTATCACTCTCACGCTTACTGCGCTGAAGTGACCGCATTAGTGTACGTATTCAGGGCTGCATTGGCCGCATTAGTGTACGTATTCAGGGCTGGATTGGCCGCATTAGTGTACGTATTCAGGGCTGGATTGACCGCATTAGTGTACGTATTCAGGGCTGGATTGGCCGCATTAGTGTACGTATTCAGGGCTGGATTGGCCGCATTAGTGTATGTATTCAGGGCTGAAGTGACCGCATTAGTGTACGTATTCAGGGCTGAAGTGACCGCATTAGTGTACGTATTCAGGGCTGGATTGGCCGCATTAGTGTACGTATTCAGGGCTGAAGTGACCGCATTAGTGTACGTATTCAGGGCTGAAGTGACCGCATTAGTGTACGTATTCAGGGCTGAAGTGACCGCATTAGTGTACGTATTCAGGGCTGGATTGGCCGCATTAGTGTACGTATTCAGGGCTGGATTGGCCGCATTAGTGTACCTATTCAGGGCTGAAGTGACCGCATTAGTGTACGTATTCAGGGCTGAAGTGACCGCATTAGTGTACGTATTCAGGGCTGACGTGACCGCATTAGTGTACGTATTCAGGGCTGAAGTGACCGCATTAGTGTACGTATTCAGGGCTGAAGTGACCGCATTAGTGTACGTATTCAGGGCTGGATTGGCCGCATTAGTGTACGTATTCAGGGCTGAAGTGACCGCATTAGTGTACGTATTCAGGGCTGAAGTGACCACATTAGTGTACGTATTCAGGGCTGAAGTGACCGCATTAGTGTACGTATTCAGGGCTGAAGTGACCGCATTAGTGTACGTATTCAGGGCTGAAGTGACCGCATTAGTGTACGTATTCAGGGCTGAAGTGACCGCATTAGTGTACGTATTCAGGGCTGAAGTGACCGCATTAGTGTACGTATTCAGGGCTGAAGTGACCGCATTAGTGTACGTATTCAGGGCTGGAGTGACCGCATTAGTGTACATATTCAGGGCTGAAGTGACCGCATTAGTGTACGTATTCAGGGCTGGAGTGACCGCATTAGTGTACGTATTCAGGGCTGGAGTGACCGCATTAGTGTACGTATTCAGGGCTGAAGTGACCCCATTAGTGTACGTATTCAGGGCTGAAGTGACCCCATTAGTGTACGTATTCAGGGCTGAAGTGACCGCATTAGTGTACGTATTCAGGGCTGGAGTGACCGCATTAGTGTACGTATTCAGGGCTGGATTGGCGCCCAGCTGGAAACTCTTAGTAGCTGGGAGACAGGCCGAGCACAGAGCTAAAATATCACAAGGTGCTGGTGTTCTATCAAATGACGTCATCACATTCTACAGCTGATCTGTGGAATGCGCTAGCGTACATATGTCCAACCATGTGCACTTAGCAGGGTAGGAAAATGTGTACCTCTCAACCGCCAACCCCCCACAATGCAATCTACCTTATTAACCTATTAACCCCTAAACCACCATCCCCCCACAATGCAATCTACCTTATTAACCCCTAAACCACCATCCCCCCACAATGCAATCTACCTTATTAACCTATTAACCCCTAAACCACCATCCCCCCACAATGCAATCTACCTTATTAACCTATTAACCCCTAAACCGCCAACCCCCCACAATGCAATCTACCTTATTAACCTATTAACCCCTAAACCGCCAACCCCCCACAATGCAATCTACCTTATTAACCTATTAACCCCTAAACCGCCATCCCCCACAACGCAAAGTATTATTCTAATCAGTAAGCTCCCTAAGATAATACCCCCTAAGTTAACCCCAATTACATAAAATAAAAAATGACTATCTCCCTAAATAATTAATTAAACATTTGAACAGCCAATAGGGTTTAAGTAGGCCTCATCCTATTGGCTGATATGAAATTTTCAGCCAATATGAATGCAAGGTACCCCAATATAAAACGGGTACCTTGCATTCAATCTTCAGTGTGCGGCGGACGATCGCATGAAGAGGACCCTCCACCTTGGATGTCTGTGCCACCTTCGATCCTGCTCCGCTCCGCCTCCACGCCACCGGGATGAAGATAGAAGATAGTGCCACCCTGGAAGAACATCTTCACAACCTGGATGAAGACTTTGCCCCACCTGGAAGAAGATGGATGTCCAGACTTCAGGAATCGTGAGTTACATTTTTTGGGGTGGTTTATTTTTTTAGATTAGGGTTTTTTTATTTTTTAATGGGCAGCAAAAGAACTGATAGCCCTTTTAAGGGCAATGCCCATACAAATCCCCCTCTAGGGGCAATAGGTAGATTAGATTTTTTTTTGAGTTAGGTCTTTTTTATTTTGGGAAGTTGGGTGGGTGGGGGTTTTATTGTTAGGGGTTAATTTGTATTTTTTAATGTAAAAGAGCTGATTTCTTCAGGGCAATGCCCTTTTAAGGGCTTTTGGTAGTTTATTGTTAGATTAGGGGGTGTTTTTATTTTGGAGTGGCTTTTTTGTTTTTGTAGGGGTATAAGATTAGGTTTAATATTTTTGGGGGGATAATTTAATTTATTTTTTTCTGCAATTTTTTATTTTTTGTAATATTAGATTTTTTATTTTAATTTGATCTTAGTTTTTATGTAAATTTAGGCTTTTCTATGTAAACATAGGATTTTTTTGGTCATTTTTATAAATTTTTAAAGTTAGTCTTTTTTTTATTTTATGTAATTGTATTTAATTGGGGTTAATTTAGGGGGTGTTAAATTAGGGGGCTTAGTGATTAGATTAATATTTTGCATTGTGGAGGGATGGCGGTTTAGGGGTTAATAGGTTAATTAGGTAGATTGCATTGTGGGGGGTTGGCGTATTATGGGTTAATAGTTTTAATAGGTAGTTTGTGATGTGGGGGGTTGGCGGATTAGGTTTTTTTTTAGGGTAATTAGGTACTTTGCGTTGTTTAGGGGTTAATAGTGTTGATAGGTACTTTGTGTTGTGGGGGGATGGCAGATTAGTGGGGGGATGGCAGATTAGGGGTTAAAACATTTATTTGGAAGTTAGCGATGTGGGGGGATGGCGGATTAGGGGTTATTACATTTATTAGGTACTTTGCGATGTGGGGGTTGTTGGATTAGGGGGTTAATAGTTTAAATAGGTAGATTGGGTTGTGGGGGGCTGGCGGTTTAGGGGTTAATAGTGTTGATAGGTACTTTGCGTAGTGGGGGAAGGCGGATTATGGGTTAATACATTTATTAGGTAGAATAGAAAAAGAAAAACAGGGCGCTCCAATGGTGAAATACGTTCTCACAAATGAATGATCCAAAAGAAGTAGTATACTCACAAAAACGAAAAGCACTCAGTCGTGCAATAGAGGCAGGCTGAAACATCAGAGCTGTCCAGCTAGCTCACACTTAGGTTTCCACTGTGTCTTTATGTGCTATGATGAGGATTCAGGAATCAGTGTTATGCTCCACACTTGGGGTGCCAATTAGTTATATGCCTGAAATCTGGGGTCTCAAAAATAGCTAAGCAGAAATCCAACAAAGCTGATAGAGAGAGGATGCAATGTACTTCCACCCCCAGAAAATATTCAGAACTGATTGAGTTGCAAAGGTGTTTATTATAAACACTTAAAAACAATATCTTACAAAGCGTTTCTCTGTTTTAGAACTGTTTCATCAGGTAATATACAACTAATACAACAGACTTACTTAAATAGACACAAAGTTGGAGTGCACTTCATTCATCTGTGCATGTCTGTGATCAAACTCAGTCATGATTGGGTAGATATAACTAACAATACTCGCTATAAGGGACCGTCTGATTATCCAATCAATACTGCTTGCACTGATACCACATGATACAGTGTCATGATTATTCAAATTAGCCATGGGGTTATTATTATGAAAAGAGACGTCACTCAGGTGCTATGTAGTGATGTCGCAAACTTAAAATTTTCCGTTCGCGAACAGCAAATGCAAACGTCCGCAACTGTTCGCAAACAGGTGAACCGGGCGAACCGCTATTGATTTCAATAGGCAGGCGAATTTTAAAACCCACAGGGACTCTTTCTGGCCACAATAGTGATGGAAAGGTTGTTTCAAGGGGACTAACACCTGGACTGTGGCATACCGGAGGGGGATCCATGGCAAAACTCCCACGGAAAATTACATAGTTGATGCAGAGTCTGGTTTTAATCCATAAAGGGCATAAATCACCTAACATTCCTAAATTTGGAATAACGTGCTTTAAAACATCAGGTATGATGTTGTATCGATCAGGTAGTGTAAGGGTTATGCCCGCTTCACAGTGACAGACCAAACTCCCCGTTTAACACACCGCAAACAACCGCAAACAGTCCATTTGCACAACCACGAGATAGATTTGATAGATAGATACATACATAGATTAGATAGATAGATCAATAGATCCAATATACATTTGATAGATACGATAGATAGATAGATTTGATAGATAAATAGATAGATTTGATAGATAGATAATTTCCCAGACAGAGAATTACAAGACGTGCGTTCTGTGACCCATGATAAGTTTCCCAGAGGCAGTAAGGTTCCCAGAGCCAGGGGACGTGTATATGGCATGGATTTTAGGAACCGGGAGATGGAAAAAGATGCTTGGTCGGTCCTCCTACTTCAAATTTGGGGTACTGCCCGTGCAATCCTGGCCGGACTTTTAGCCGACGGACATTTGGCCGACAGACATTTGTCCGACGGACATTTGGCCGAAACACAAGGGGCTGTCACAAAAAACTGTCAGGTATGATGTTGTATCGATCAGGTAGTGTAAGGGTTATGCCCGCTTCACAGTGACAGACCAAACTCCCCGTTTAACGCACCGCAAACAACCACAAACAGTCCATTTGCACAACCACAAGATAGATAGATTTGATAGATAGATACATAGATTAGATAGATAGATGAATAGATGCAATATACATTTGATAGATACGATAGATAGATTTGATAGATAAATAGATAGATTTGATAGATATATAATTTCCCAGACAGAGAATTACAAGACGTGCGGTCTGGGACAAATGGTAAGGTTCCCAGAGGCAGTTGCGGCGCCAGGGGACGTGTATATGGCATGGATTTTAGGAACCGGGAGATGGAAAAAGATGCTTGGTCGGTCCTCCTACTTCAAATTTGGGGCACTGCGCGTGCAATCTACTGTGCCACCAGATATGAGTGGTGTGTTAAGTAGTACTATTCTGATCAGTTTAATACCTGTTACTCCCCCTATCGGGGGAGGTCTATATGGCATGGATTTTAGGAACCGGGAGATGGAAAAAGATGCTTGGTCGGTCCTCCTACTTCACATTTGGGGCACTGTGTGTGCAATTGTGGCCAGACTTTTAGCCAACGGCCATTTGGCCGACAGACATTTGTCTGATGGACATTTGGCCGAAACACAAGTGGCTGTCACAAAACAGTCCGGCCACGAGATAGATAGATTTGATAGATAGATACATAGATTAGATAGATCAATAGATGCAATATACATAGATAGATAGATTTGATAGATAAATAGATAGATTTGATAGATAGATAATTTCCCAGACAGAGAATTACAAGACGTGCGGTCTGGGACCCATGGTAAGGTTCCCAGAGGCAGTTGCGGCGCCAGGGGACGTGTATATGGCATGGATTTTAGGAACCGGGAGATGGAAAAAGATGCTTGGTCGATCCTCCTACTTCAAATTTGGGGCACTGCGCGTGCAATCTACTGTGCCACCAGATATGAGTGGTGTGTTAAGTAGTACTATTCTGATCAGTTTAATACCTGTTACTCCCCCTATCGGGGGAGGTCTATATGGCATGGATTTTAGGAACCGGGAGATGGAAAAAGATGCTTGGTCGATCCTCCTACTTCAAATTTGGGGCACTGCGCGTGCAATCTACTGTGCCACCAGATATGAGTGGTGTGTTAAGTAGTACTATTCTGATCAGTTTAATACCTGTTACTCCCCCTATCGGGGGAGGTCTATATGGCATGGATTTTAGGAACCGGGAGATGGAAAAAGATGCTTGGTCGGTCCTCCTACTTCAAATTTGGGGCACTGCGCGTGCAATCGTGGCCGGACTTTTAGCCAACGGCCATTTGGCCGACGGACATTTGGCCGACGGACATTTGGCCGAAACACAAGTGGCTGTCACAAAACAGTCCGGCCACGAGATAGATAGATAAATACATAGATTAGATAGATAGATCAATAGATGCAATATACATTTGATAGATACGATAGATAGATTTGATAGATAAATAGATAGATTTGATAGATAGATAATTTCCCAGACAGATAATTACAAGACGTGCGGTCTGGGACCCATGGTAAGGTTCCCAGAGGCAGTTGCAGCGCCAGGGGATGTGTATATGGCATGGATTTTAGGAACCGGGAGATGGAAAAAGATGCTTGGTCGGTCCTCCTACTTCAAATTTGGGGCACTGCGCGTGCATTCTACTGTGCCACCAGATATGAGTGGTGTGTTAAATAGTACTATTCTGATCAGTTTAATACCTGTTACTCCCCCTATCGGGGGAGGTCTATATGGCATGGATTTTAGGAACCGGGAGATGGAAAAAGATGCTTGGTCGGTCCTCCTACTTCAAATTTAGGGCACTGCACGTGCAATCGTGGCCGGACTTTTAGCTGACGGCCATTTGTCCGACGGACATTTGGCCGAAACACAAGTGGCTGTCACAAAATAGTCCGGCCAGGAGATAGATAGATTTGATAGATCAATAGATGCAATATACATTTGATAGATACGATAGATAGATAGATTTGATAGATAGATAAATTCCCAGACAGAGAATTACAAGACGTGCGGTCTGGGACCCATGGTAAGGTTCCCAGAGGCAGTTGCAGTGCCAGGGGATGTGTATATGGCATGGATTTTAGGAACCGGGAGATGGAAAAAGATGCTTGGTCGGTCCTCCTACTTCAAATTTGGGGCACTGCGCATGCATTCTACTGTGCCACCAGATATGAGTGGTGTGTTAAATAGTACTATTCTGATCAGTTTAATACCTGTTACTCCCCCTATCGGGGGAGGTCTATATGGCATGGATTTTAGGAACCGGGAGATGGAAAAAGATGCTTGGTCGGTCCTCCTACTTCAAATTTGGGGCACTGTGCATGCAATCGTGGCCGAACTTTTAGCCGACAGACATTTGTCCGACGGACATTTGGCCGACGGACATTTGGCCGAAACACAAGTGGCTGTCACAAAACAGTCCGGCCACGAGATAGATAGATTTGATAGATAAATACATAGATTAGATAGATAGATCAATAGATGCAATATACATTTGATAGATACGATAGATAGATTTGATAGATAAATAGATAGATTTGATAGATAGATAATTTCCCAGACAGATAATTACAAGACGTGCGGTCTGGGACCCATGGTAAGGTTCCCAGAGGCAGTTGCAGTGCCAGGGGATGTGTATATGGCATGGATTTTAGGAACCGGGAGATGGAAAAAGATGCTTGGTCGGTCCTCCTACTTCAAATTTGGGGCACTGCGCGTGCAATCGTGGCCGGACTTTTAGCCAACGGCCATTTGGCCGACGGACATTTGGCCGATGGACATTTGGCCGAAACACAAGTGGCTGTCACAAAACAGTCCGGCCACGAGATAGATAGATTTGATAGATAAATACATAGATTAGATAGATAGATCAATAGATGCAATATACATTTGATAGATACGATAGATAGATTTGATAGATAAATAGATAGATTTGATAGATAGATAATTTCCCAGACAGAGAATTACAAGACGTGCGGTCTGGGACCCATGGTAAGGTTCCCAGAGGCAGTTGCAGTGCCAGGGGATGTGTATATGGCATGGATTTTAGGAACCGGGAGATGGAAAAAGATGCTTGGTCGGTCCTCCTACTTCAAATTTGGGGCACTGCGCATGCATTCTACTGTGCCACCAGATATGAGTGGTGTGTTAAATAGTACTATTCTGATCAGTTTAATACCTGTTACTCCCCCTATCGGGGGAGGTCTATATGGCATGGATTTTAGGAACCGGGAGATGGAAAAAGATGCTTGGTCGGTCCTCCTACTTCAAATTTGGGGCACTGCACGTGCAATCGTGGCCGGACTTTTAGCTGACGGCCATTTGTCCGACGGACATTTGGCCGAAACACAAGTGGCTGTCACAAAATAGTCCGGCCAGGAGATAGATAGATTTGATAGATAGATACATAGATTAGATAGATAGATCAATAGATGCAATATACATTTGATAGATACGATAGATAGATAGATTTGATAGATAAATAGATAGATTTGATAGATAGATAGATAGATACATAGATTAGATAGATAGATCAATAGATGCACTATACATTTGATAGATACGATAGATAGATAGATAGATTTGATAGATAAATAGATAGATTTGATAGATAGATCATTTCCCAGACAGAGAATTACAAGACGTGCGGTCTGGGACCCATGGTAATGTTACTTCCTTTTGCACAATCGAGTACAGGTTGGGGATTGCCTTTTGTGCAAAGAAATTTCGGCCGGGTACCTTCCACTGTGGTGTCCCCTTTCAGGGGATGTGTATATGGCATGGATTTTAGGAACCGGGAGCTGGAAAAAGATGCTTGGTCGGTCCTCTTACTTCAAATTTGGTGCACTGCGCGTGCAATCTAATGTGCCACCAGATAGGAGTGGTGTGTTAAGTTGTACTATTCCTATCAGTTTAATCCCTGTTAAGTGTCTTTTTTTTGTTTTTGTTTTTGAAGCCACAGTGCAGCACCAGAGGCCAGAAAAATTTGGCATGTACACATGCCTGAAAAATTAGGTATTGTTGCAGCCGCTGCTGTAGCAGCGGCCAGAAAAATTGATGTTTGTTTTCCAGGCAGAAAGTGCCCCTAAACATTGTGGCTTGAACTCTAGTTGGTGGCGGATAAGTCACGCAAGTCATCCGGCATTTGAAGATAAAATACAGCAGCGTGTGGACCATTTTTAGCCCAAGGCAGCTCATCTCATCAGGCCTTTTTTACTCGAATGTATCGCCCAATGTCAGTCCCTTCAGGATCCATCCCTCATTCATCTTAATAAAGGTGAGGTAATCTAGACTTTTTTGACCTAGGCGACTTCTCTTCTCAGTGACAATACCTCCTACTGCACTGAAGGTCCTTTCTGACAGGACACTTGAAGCGGGGCAGGCCAAAAGTTCTATTGCAAATTGGGATAGCTCAGGCCACAGGTCAAGCCTGCACATCCAGTAGTCAAGGGGTTCATCCTCAGAGTGTCGAGATCTGCAGTTAAGGTGAGGTAGTCTGCTACCTGTCGGTCGAGTAGTTCTCTGAGGGTGGACCCCGAAGGGCTGTGGCAATGCATAGGAGTTAAAAAGCTCTGCATGTCCTCCATCAAGAACACATCTGTAAAGCGTCCTGTCCTTGCCGGTGTGGTAGTGGGAGTCGGAGGATTACTTTCAGCTCTTCCCCTGTTAGATTCACGTTGTGCTGTGACATCACCCTTATACGCTGTGTAAAGCATACTTTTTCATTTATTTTGGAAATGCTGCATTCTTTCCGACTTGTGATAATTCGGTAACATTTCTGGCACTTTATGCTTATACCGGGGGTCTAATAGCGTGGACACCCAGTACAGGTCGTTCTCCTTCAGCTTTTTTATACGAGGGTCCCTCAACAGGCGCGACAGCATGAAAGACCCCATTTGCACAAGGTTGGATGCCGAGCTACTCATGTCCCGTTCCTCGTCCTCAGTGATGTCACTGAAGGTATCTTTTTTCCCCCCAGCCACGTACAACACCACGGGTACCAGATAGGTGACAACGAGCACCCTGGGATGCCTGTTGGTCTTCCTCCTCCTCCTCAAAGCCACATTCCTCCTCTGACTCTTCTTCCTCACATTCCTCTTCCAGCGTTGCCACTGGTCCAGGAAGCGATGCTGATAAGGCTGTTTCTGGTGGTGATGGTGACCACAACTCTTCCTCTTCACGCTCATCTACGGCTTGATCCAGCAGTCTTCGCAGGGCACGTTCCAGGAAGAAAACAAATGGTATGATGTCGCTGATGATGCCTTCGTTACAACTGACTAGGTTTGTCACCTCCTCAAAAGGACGGATGAGCCTACAGGCATTGCGCATGAGCACCCAGTAATGTGGGAAAAAAATTCCCAGCTCCGCAGAGGCTGTCCTAGCACTCCAGTCATACAAATACTCGTTAACGGCTTTTTCTTGTTGGAGCAGGCGGTCGAACGTTAGGAGTGCTGAATTTCAACGTGTCGGGGTGTCGCAAATCAAGCGCCTCACTGGCATGTTGTTTCGCCGCTGGATATCGGAAAAGTGCGCCATGGTCGTGTAGGAATGCCTCAAATGGCCACACACCTTCCTGGCCTGCTTCAGGATGTCCTGTAAACAGCATGCATTGATTGGCATGCTGTCTGGCTGTGCCACTAGCTCCTTGCGACGACCTCCCCCTGCTTCCAACTCGTCTCCTCCTCCTCCTCTCTGTCTCCCCATCTGAACTTTCCCCCTGTTCTTCTTCTCTTCTAGCGGGCACCCACGTGACATCCACGGACGCATCATCATCATCAACCGCTTCACTTGTATCTGACAAATCAACAAAGGAAGCAGCAGCGGGTACAACATCATCATTATTACACGTACGTCCATGGCTGTAATGCTGCCTGACTGAGACATATCACTGTTATCTACATCCTCTGTCAATGATGGTTGCGCATCACTCATGTCTTCCAACTGATGTGTAAAAAAACTCCTCTGACAGATCAAGTGAAGCGGCTGTGGTGCTAGTGTTGGTGGTGGTGGCAGGCGGGCGAGTGGTAACTTGAGAGGTGCCCGAAGATAAGCTGGAGGAGGATAGTGCGTCAAGGTTCGGAGCGGAAGCTATAGGGTGTCCTGTGTTAAAAAGTCAACTATGTCCTCCTCAGAACTTTTCGAGTTCATGGTACGTGGCCTCTGAACACTGGGCATTATTCTATGGCCAAAGGGAATCACAGCACCACGACCACGACGGCACCTGCGGGGTGGCCTGCCTCTGCCTGTCATTTTTTTTTTAAATGTACCTTTTCACTACTATTAAACAAGATATGAGTGGTGACACTGGGCAAGTGGGCATAGTATACGCTGTGAGCCTGACACAAAAAAGCAGACTGATGTTTGACAGTCCAAAAAGTTTTTATTTTTTTTAATGTACACTTACACTACTATTAAACAAGATATGAGTGGTGCCACTGGGCAAGTGGGCACAGTATAAGCTGTGAGCCTGGCACACACGCTGGCAGGCAGGCAACTGCAATTAGATTACACAAGCAGACTGATGTTTCACAGTCAAAACATTTTTTTTTTAATTATTTACACTACTGTTACACCAGATATGAGTGGTGGCACTGGGCAAGTGGGCCTGGCACACACGCTGGCAGGCAACTGCAATTAGATTACACTAGCAGACTGATGTTTCACAGTCAAAAAAGTTTTTTTTTTAAATTATTTACACTACTGTTACACCAGATATGAGTAGTGGCACTGGGCAAGTGGGCCTGGCACACACGCTGGCAGGCAGGCAACTGCAATTAGATTACACTAGCAGACTGATGTTTCACAGTCAAAACATTTTTTTTTTAATTATTTACACTACTGTTACACCAGATATGAGTAGTGGCACTGGGCAAGTGGGCCTGGCACACACGCTGGCAGGCAGGCAACTGCAATTAGATTACACTAGCAGACTGATGTTTCACAGTCAAAAAAGTTTTTTTTTTAAATTATTTACACTACTGTTACACCAGATATGAGTAGTGGCACTGGGCAAGTGGGCCTGGCACACACGCTGGCAGGCAGGCAACTGCAATTAGATTACACTAGCAGACTGATGTTTCACAGTCAAAAAAGTTTTTTGTTTTTTTTATTATTTACACTACTGTTACACCAGATATAAGTGGTGGCACTGGGCAAGTGGGCCTGGCACACACGCTGGCAGGCAGGCAACTGCAATTAGATTACACTAGCAGACTGATGTTTCACAGTCAAAGTTTTTTTTTTTTTTATTATTTACACTACTGTTACACCAGATATGAGTGGTGGCACTGGGCAAGTGGGCCTGGCACACATGCTAGCAGGCAGGCAACTGCAATTAGATTACACTAGCAGACTGATGTTTCACAGTCAAAAAAGTTTTTTTTTTTTAAATTATTTACACTACTCTTACACCAGATGTGAGTGGTGGCACTGGGCAAGTGGGCCTGGCTGGCACACACACTAGCAGGCAGGCAACTGCAATTAGATTACACTAACAGACTGATGTTTCACAGTCAAAAATTTTTTTTTTTTTAATTATTTACACTACTGTTACACCAGATATGAGTGGTGGCACTGGGCAAGTGGCTTGGCAGGCAAGCAACTGCAATTAGATTACACAGGGAAAAAAAAAGCAGCCCTAAAAGGGCTTTTTGGGGTGCTGTCCTTACAGCAGAGATCAGATGAGTCCTTCAGGACTGTAGTGGACACTGAATACACTAGCCTAGCTATCAATTTCCCTGTTAAATCAGCAGCAGCTACACTGTCCCTCCTCTCACTAAGAAAGCAGCTTCCGAATGAATCTAAAATGGCTGCTGTCCAGGAGCTGGGAGGGTCTGGGAGGGAGGGTCTGCTGCTGATTGGCTGGAATGTGTCTGCAGACTGTGAGATACAGGGTCAAAGTTTACTCATTGATGATGAATAGGGGGCGGATCGAACATCGCATATGTTCGCCCGCCGCAGCGAACGCGAACAAGCTATGTTCGCCGGGAACTATTCGCCGGCGAACAATTCGCGACATCACTAGTGCTATGTACAATCTAAATATGTGACCCCAAAGGGAACAGCTAATTGTGATTGTCTCTCCAACCATCATGATTCAAACTAGAATAAAGTGCAGATGAATCTATGTGACTTATGTATAAAAAACTTAAGTAAGGCAAAAATCAGATCGGTTCTTATAAATATACACAATAAAATATACAGTAAAAAAAATACAAAAAAATACAGATTAATAATAATAAAACCTCCTAAAAAGATAATATAAATTATATTTAAAATCACATATTATATATAACAATAGAACCCCTCAGAAAGGGGATCAGTAATAGAGAGCCATAAGAATACTAAAGTGAAATAACTAAACAAGTCAGAAGAAATGTTACTTTATGGATTGAAAGCTACCATATCAATATTCTCATTTAACCCAAATGGGGAAAGGGCATGGAGCTTCCAAATCCAGAAAGTCTCCCTTTGTCTCAGCCTCTTAAATCTATTGCCTCCCAATGTCTTTGGGATATAATATATTAATTCTCAGTGTAAGTATGGTTGCAGATCATATGTCTGGGAACACTGTCTTTTTATAGGTCTAGAGGTTTTTCCTGTATATTGAACCCCACAGGAACATTCTAAAAGATACACCACAAAAGGGGAATCACAAGTGAATCTAGAAACAATGGGAAAGGATTCTTGAGTTACATTCGATCTAAAACTATTGGTCCCTGTCTCAATGTGTCTGCACATGCCACAGAGTTTCTTCCCACATTTGAAAAGACCATTTTAATTGAACAGATTGTGTTCTGAAGATTTAGGGCCCAATCTAAAGGATAACTTTTTCATAACAACTTTGCTGGGAGCCAATTTATTCTTAAGAGTAGGAGTTCTTCTAAAAGTGCAAGCAGGGGATTTCCCCACCAAATCTTTTAGGGTGGGATCTTTCAAAAAGATGCACCAGTATTTTTTTGCTAATGCTGCTCCTATGTGTTTATGGTTACTATTGAATGGGTATTGAACCTTCATTTGACATTTTCATTATTGTTTCTCTTGCTTTTTATATCATTCACTTTGTATGAGGTATAAACAATTCCTCTCTATTTTTATTCATAGTTTGCGAAAACCATCTATTGATTAGATCTTTTGGATATCCTTTCTCCAAATACCTATCAGTCATTTTCAGCGATTGCTCTTTAAAAGTTTCAACACTGCTACAATTCCTTCTAATACGACAAAATTGGCTAAAAGGAATATTTCTAATCCAAGGAGCATAATGATTACATTAGGGTAGCTGTTGGAATCTACTTCTTTAATAAAGGTTTTGGCAGAGACGGCACCTTCCAAATTCCAAAATAACTCTAAGTCCAACATCAACTTTCGAAACTAAAAGAGAGACCTAAATTATTGGAATTCAAATGATCTACAAACAATAAAGCTTCAGATGTGGACCCATCCAAAATAAAACTAAGGTCATCAATATAACGGCCATAGAACACTAATTTCGCCATAAAGGAGGAATAATAGATGCATTTTACTTCAAACAATCCCATAAAGAGGTCGGAAAAATTGGAGCGAACTTAGTGCCCATGGCTGTCCCCCTAATTTGTAGGAAGAATTCTTCTTGGAAAAAAAAATAATTATGTTCCAAAACAAAAGGAAATAGTTTATAGGAGGAATTCAAGTTGACCTGCTGGCATATACTGTATATGTCCTGTTCCAAAAAATATGTCACTGCTTCAAGACCCAATGCATGTGTAATGTTAGAATACAGGGCAGTGACATCACAGGTTAGCCAAATTAGGCCTCTTCCCTTTTTATTTAAATTTTTGACCTTCAGAATTAAATCTGATGAATCCCTTATATAGGAAGGTAGAGTAATTACTATTTTCTTAAGAAATTGCTCTACGTATTGCAACAAATTAAAAGTCAAGTTGTCGATACCAGAAATTATGGGCCTTTTATAAATTGTGTATATTTATAAGAACCAATCTGATTTTTGCCTTACTTAAGTTTTTAATATATAAGTCACGTAGATTCAGCGGCATTTTATTCTAGTTTGAATCATGATGGTTGGAGAGACAATAAGACAATTAGCTGTTACCCTTTGGGGTCGCATATTTAGATTGTACATAGCACCTAAGTGACGTCTCTTTTCATAATAATAACCGCATGGCTAATTTGAATAATCATGACACTGTATCATGTGGTATCAGCGCAAGCCGTATTGATTGGATAATCAGACTGTCACTTATAGCGAGTATTGTTAGTTACATCTACCCAATCACGACTGAGTTTGATCACAGACATGTCAATAATGAAAAGGGGTAGTGTACAAGCGCTAAGGTAATCCCCAAGCTGTATCCAAACTTAGATCCTAACCAACCTCCAAAAAATATGCACAAGTAGTAAGAAGTGAATACAGCGCCAACAAGAGGCCAAGGGATAAATATACTCACAGAGAGATAAAAGAAGATTATTTAATGAACCATGTTAAAAAGCATCAGTAATAAAAGACTATATATAAAAAATGTAAAAAGCACATATAAATAAAATTACAAATACAGGAATAACTTACAGAAGCGGCTCAAAGGGCCAAAGCTGATAATTACAATAAAAACAGAGGTAATAACAGGTGATCAGTGTGAGTGGTACACCAGAATAAGAGTGTATACTAATAAAACAGAATTAGCCTAAGTACAACTATAACAAGTGCATCAAGCAAAAAACTAATAAACAATAGTACAAACAATAGTGTTCAAAAATAGTGTTTCAAAAATAGTGTTCCAAAAAATAGAAAAAAGCACTGCAGTGCAAAAAAAGGGGGGTAGCAAAATAATTGTATAGATACGATCAAATAGTGAGTGAGTGCAAATGGATATAAAAATGCTAGCTACTTAATCCAGTGAGGTTAAGATATAATTAAATAAAATACACAATATGCAATAACATAAAAAATAAAATACACAATATGCAATAACATAAACAATAATCCAAAAAAAGTGTTCAAAAAGTTGATCAACAAATGTTAGTGAAGAACAAAAAGAAGTCAATCAAAACTAAAAAGTGGAAAAATGGGTGATGAAAAGCAAGGTGAAAGTGAGGAAATTGATTCCTTCCAATGTTAGTTACTTTAACAGATCCAAATTCCTGAGTGTGGTAGCTGAAGTAGCTGATTGGATCCTAGCACCTGTCAGCTGCTCCTATGGTATCCTAAAAAGTGTCCCTGTAAAAAAAGAAATTCACAACATAGTGTATCCAATATGAGAATGAAGTAAAGATTAAAGTAATGCTTACCAATATGTCAACGTGTTTCTGCCCTCAAAAAAGGGCCTTTCTCAAGACTAGAATATTGGTAATAGCAGCTAGCCTTATATACAGTTTAGAAGTAGCCTATATGGTAGTTTAATTGATTAATTGTATTGTTTGGGCGCCAAATCCCTCCACTTCCTGTGTAACATCTAAAAGATTCCCCCATAAAGTGTAGCATCACTTCCTGTGTAACATCTAAAAGATTCCCTTCCACTTCCTGTGTAACATCTAAAAGATTCCCCCATAAAGTGTAGCATCACTTCCTGTGTAACATCTAAAAGATTCCCCTCCACTTCCTGTGTAGCATCTAAAAGATTCCCCCATAAAGTGTAGCATCACTTCCTGTGTAACATCTAAAAGATTCCCCCATATGGCAAACCGGAAGTATATAAATTTTCCCGGATTCATTTTATACATATCTAAATATATAGGTAATTCAAAAGGCATGTATATGGCCTTAGATTTATCCAGTTGTTTCTTTCTCAATTGCCGGTATCTTTGTTTTGGCTTACCGGTTTCAAGCCCAATATCGGAGCTACCCGGTAGTGACGTAACCGTTGACGTCATTTCCGGTCCGGCGATATTACATAGACATCTAGTATATTAAATCCTTAGAGAGCCCTGGGGATAATATATATATACATTCTAGGACTTTTTTAATACCTAAGCAGTTTGCCCTCTGTAAATAATTCATCACAGGTCAATTTCTTCCTCCTCTCACTATGATTCTGATCTGTTTTAAAATAAATTAAAATAACTTTATTTCTTATAAATATGCGAGATCTTACCATCTGAGCATGGCTCAATGACATTGAAGGATCCATAAAAGTATATACAACTTCTCTTCTCTTTATGAAATGTCAAACATATCTCAAAACATTTTAACAATATGTTAACACATATTATAATATTTAAGATCACTTAATCCACTACCAGTGTATCTTAAACACACTTTGGCAATATGTTAAAACATATTATAATATTTGAGATCATTCAATCCATCTACTAGTGTAATGATGGATATATAAAGTATGGCTATAGAAAGAAAATATTATCTGACCCCTTTGGACTTAAGAGAAATAGATAACAAAACTGTTATTTCATTTCCAAAAATACTTGCCGTTATTGTTTTTATTGTTTCCTTTGTCCCACTGACATAAAATATGTGTTAGTTTTTTGTAAATCTCAATGTTTGTGATTACATAGCCTTTATCTATCATTATAACGTTTGGGGGCCAATAGTGCCTTGACACTTATCCCCTTTAGCGACACATTGGTGGGCATTGTTCTGACATCTTTATCCCCAGGGCTCTCTAAGGATTTAATATACTAGATGGGAGGCGTAACTGACAGCCGCATATATTAGCATTGTACAGCATGCTAATGTTGCTAGCGGCTTGTTTATGTAATATTGCCGGACCGGAAGTGACGTCAACTGTTACATCACTACCGGGTAGCTCCGATATTGGGCTTGAAACCGGTAAGCCAAAACAAAGATACCGGCAATTGAGAAAGAAACAACTGGATAAATCTAAGGTCATATACATGCCTTTTGAATGACCTATATATTTAGATATGTATAAAATGAATCCGGGAAAATTTATATACTTCCGGTTTGCCATATGGGGGAATCTTTTAGATGTTACACAGGAAGTGATGCTACACTTTATGGGGGAATCTTTTAGATGCTACACAGGAAGTGGAGGGGAATCTTTTAGATGTTACACAGGAAGTGATGCTACACTTTATGGGGGAATCTTTTAGATGTTACACAGGAAGTGGAGGGGAATCTTTTAGATGTTACACAGGAAGTGATGCTACACTTTATGGGGGAATCTTTTAGATGTTACACAGGAAGTGGAGGGATTTGACGCCCAAACAATACAATTAATCAATTAAACTACCATATAGGCTACTTCTAAACTGTATATAAGGCCAGCTGCCATTACCAATATTCTAGTCTTGAGAAAGGCCCTTTTTTGAGGGCAGAAACGCGTTGACATATTGGTAAGCATTACTTTAATCTTTACTTCATTCTCATATTGGATACACTATGTTGTGAATTTCTTTTTTGCAGGGACACTTTTTAGGATACCATAGGAGCAGCTGACAGGTGCTAGGATCCAATCAGCTACTTCAGCTACCACACTCAGGAATTTGGATCTGTTAAAGTAACTAACATTGGAAGGAATCAATTTCCTCACTTTCACCTTGCTTTTCATCACCCATTTTTTCCACTTTTTAGTTTTGATTGACTTCTTTTTGTTCTTCACTAACATTTGTTGATCAACTTTTTGAACACTTTTTTTGGATTATTGTTTATGTTATTGCATATTGTGTATTTTATTTTTTATGTTATTGCATATTGTGTATTTTATTTAATTATATCTTAACCTCACTGGATTAAGTAGCTAGCATTTTTATATCCATTTGCACTCACTCACTATTTGATCGTATCTATACAATTATTTTGCTACCCCCCTTTTTTTTGCACTGCAGTGCATTTTTCTATTTTTTGGAACACTATTTTTGTAACACTAATTTTGAACACTATTGTTTGTATTATTGTTTATTAGTTTTTTGCTTGATGCACTTGCTACAGTTGTACTTAGGCTAATTCTGTTTTATTAGTATACACTCTTATTCTGGTGTACCACTCACACTGATCACCTGTTATTACCTCTGTTTTTATTGTAATTATCAGCTTTGGCCCTTTGAGCCGCTTCTGTAAGATATTCCTGTATTTGTAATTTTATTTATATGTGCTTTTTACATTTTTTATATATAGTCTTTTATTACTGATGCTTTTTAACATGGTTCATTAAATAATCTTCTTTTATCTCTCTGTAAGTATATTTATCCCTTGGCCTCTTGTTGGCGCTGTATTCACTTCTTACTACTTGATCACAGACATGAGCAGATGAATGAAGTGCACTCCAACTTTGTGTCTATTTAAGTAGGTCTGTTGTATTACTTGTACATCACCTGATGAAACAGTTCTAAAACTGAGAAACGCGTTGTGAGATATTGTTTTAAGTGTTTTTAATAAACACCTTTGCTACTCAATCAGTTCTGAATCTTTTCTGGGGGTGGAAGAACATTGCATCCTCTTTCTATTAGATTTGTTGGATTTCTGCTTAGCTATTTTTGAGACCCCAGATTTCAGGCATATAACTGATTGGCATCCCAAGTGTGGAGCATAACACTGATTCCTGAATCATCATCATAGCACATAAAGACACAGTGGAAACCTGAGTGTGAGCTAGCTGGACAGCTCTGAAGTTTCAGCCGCCTATTGCATGACTGAGTGCTTTTTTTTTCCACTTTACAGATGACATTTATCTCACAGTACGGGATGTTTTGATTGAAGAGGACGCGGCACCTGACCATTGGACTTTATTTATATTACTTTTATTCTATTATTCATATATTCTTTTTTTTGGCATACTATTGGCATTGTTTTTTTTTTTGTTTGTTCACATTTTATTTAACCAATTAATTGGTGCACACAGTTTTTTAGGTAGATTGTGTTGTTAGGTAAGTTGGTTTAGGGGTTAATAGTGTTGATAGGTACTTTGCATTGTGGGGGGATGGCAGATTAAGGGTTAATACATTTATTAGGTAGTTTGCAATGTGGAGGGATGGCGGATTAGGGGTTAATACCTTTATTAGGTACTTTGCAATGTGGGGGTTGGTGGATTAGGGGTTAATAGTTTGAATAGGTAGATTGGGTTGTGGGGGGATGGCGGTTAAGAGGTTAATACATTTTATTATTATTTGCGATGTGGGGGTTGTCAGATATGTGTGTTAGGTTCATTTTTGGGAGGCGGGTTAGACATACGGGCAATTAACCTTTTTTTTTTTTCTTAGGCGCCGGCAGTTCATAAACTGCAGTAAGTCACTGGCAACTTCAGAAATGTCTATTTCTGCACATGTCTGAATGTTGCCGGTTTATCCGACTTACAGCAGTATATGAACTGCCGGCACGGTTTATCTGATTCACCCGAGGTGAACTTACGGGCAGCGTGGGCTTCAGCAGTTGCGCTGAAACCTACGCCGTATATGTAATCGCACCCCAGATATTTAAATCTTGTCCTTGATGGATCCTTATCCGGATTCATCTGGAAATCATTAATGGAGCTGTTAGGGTTGTGTAACTATTAGTATTAAAGACATTAAAAAGACATTTACATATTCAGCTCACATTTCAAAAAACAATTTCACATCCTAGATAGTTTTAAACATTAAACACAAAAAACATATTTAAATGCAATATCTTTTATCTTATGTCTTTATCTAAAACAATAGCTCTTTGTAATTTGCAATTTAATAAAGTTTTTTTATTCAGTGAGCATTTTCACAATGAATGAATTATATATCTCAATGTGTTATGTAAATGGACATCACATCAGTATATAAATATGTCTACCAGCTCAGCTACAAAGCAGGTAGTGAACTTGGTTTTGATTGGATAAACTATTTATTGATTTGTATTGAAATTGTGTCAGAAACAATTTAACCCCTTAACCACCAAAGACGTACTCTGTATGTCACTTGTCTTTCAATTGGGCTTGCTTTTTTGATAACGTGGCTCTTGCCGCCATAGGCGAGAGGGCTTGCAGGAGGGAAGAAATTGTAATAGTGTGTTCTTGTCGCTGGTGGCGAGACCTTCACTATTATGGGCCAAACAATCCTTAAGGACCCGTGATGTACAGGGTACGTTGTGGTCATTAAGGGGTTAAGACACACGGTAGAACTCATAATAAAACTACACTGCACATGTATAAAAAAAACTGTGAAATTTATATTTACAATACAAAATTCTAAGTGTATTTTTTTCATATTGTAAATTGAGTTTCCTGCCACTGGGTTGAAGAGAGGAGTTCCATGCACATAGCTGAAATTTCTCTGCCAGGTCTGGTATATTCTGTAAATATTTTTCCCCTGCAAACCTCACTGATTTTTTCTCACAAACAAAAAGGTGGGAAGATTGTGTCAAAATAAACAAAACACTTATTATCTTCATACAAAAACACCTGTATACAAAAATAGAGGCAATTGCAAATACTTATGCTGAAAAAAAGAGTAATATGATTTGTATTGACTGCAAGGTTTTATTTTTAAACTGCCCTCTTTCTCCCTGCTACATTTCTATGGGAGACATCTCGCCACTCGCAGGGACAGCCCCCTTTTTTTATAGAATTTCCTGAGTGTCAGCCCCTGTGAGTGTCAGCCCCTGTGAGTGTCAGCCCCTGTGAGTTTCAGCCCCTGTGAGTGTTAGATCCTGTGAGTGTTAGATCCTGTGAGTGTCAGCCCCTGTGAGTGTCAGCGTGGTTTTTCATGTCTGACCTTGCTAAGTTGTAATTATTACCCATTACTGCCTCTTTTGATGCCTGAAAAAGAAAACAAAATATATAGTGCAATTGCATCAACCTATCTAATCTCTCTGCCAGTAAAATTGTATCTATCTATCTATCTATCTATCTATAATTCTATCTATCTATCTATCTATCTATCTTCTATCTATCTATAATTCTATCTATCTATCATTCTATTTATCATTCTATCTATCTATTTATCATTATATCTATCTATTTATCATTCTATCTATCTATCTATCTATCTATCTATCTATCTATCATCTGCCTGTCTATCTATCTATCTATCCATCCATCCATTTATCTATCATCTGCCTGTCTATCTATCTATCTATCTATCTATCTATCTATCCATTTATCTATCATCTGCCTGTCTATCTATCTATCTATCTATCTAGAAAAAATAAAACAGTGGCATTTCATTAGGACCTCCCATCCTAGTTCTCTTAATGTATCATTTATGTATTCTATATACACTGTGTCTTCTCTATACATATATTCACAACCATAGTGAATCCATCAACATAAACTCAAGGCTGCCAAAGTAAATTTGAATTTCTAATATTGCTTTGACAATCTATTTCTACATATTCTTTATTACAGTCCAAATACCACTGTGATTTGCATGCAATGTTGTTGATTCAAGGCTCATGCATATTTATTACTTAAATAAATAGTTTACATAAAAATAATGTCTGTCGAATACTGAACTGCAACAATATTCAAGATGGATTTGCAATTTTATTATTATTTATTTAATTTTATACAAGTAACAGTATGTTATACAAGTAACAGTATTTTAATTATCTTGCTGCTATTACGAGTCTTGCAGGTTTATCGGCACTGCACACTTTTTTGGCCTTACCGCAAATCAACTTACGCAAATTGCCTAAATTCTTTTTTCAATGGGACTTCCATAGCGCCGATATTACAAGCTTTTCCTGGTAGGCCAAAAAGTGAGCGGTACACCCTATCCCGTCAAGATTCATAACGCATTCTAAAGTCAGTAGTTATGAGTTTTACACTACAAAGCTGTAGCATAAACCTCATATCTAAAGTGCTAAAAAGTACACTGACACCCATAAACTACCCATTAACCCCCTAAACTGAGGCCCTCCCGCATTGCAAACACTATAATAAAATTATTAACCCCTAATCTGCCGCTCCAGACATCGCCGCCACTATAATAAACATATTAACCCCTAAACCGCCGTACTCCAGCATCACAAACACTAGTTAAATAGTATTAACCCCTAAACTGCCATCCCTAACATCGCCGCCACCTACCTACATTTATTAAACCCACATCTGCCGCCCCTAATATCGCCGCCACTATACTAAAGTTATTAACCCCTAACCCTAAATCTAACCCTAACCCTAACACCCCCTAACTTAAATATAATTAAATTAAATCTAAATAAAACCTAACCTGCCTTACACTAACACCTAACCTTACACCCACTACAATTAAATAAATTACCTAAATTAAATACAGTTACCTAAATTAAATACAATTACCTAAATTACAAAAAAAACCAAAACACTAAATTACACAAAATAAAAAACAAATTACAAGATATTTAAACTAATTACACCTAATCTAATAGCCCTATCAAAATAAAAAAGCCCCCCAAAATAAAAAAAACCCTAGCCTAAACTAAACTACCAATAGCCCTTAAAAGGGCCTTTTGCTGGGCATTGCCCCAAAGAAATCAGCTCTTTTACCTGTTAAAAAAAATACAAACAAACCCCCCAACAGTAAAACCCACCACCCACAAAACAAAACCCCCCAAATAAAACCCTAACTAAAAAAACCTAAGCTCCCCATTGCCCTGAAAAGGGCATTTGGATGGGCATTGCCCTTAAAAGAGCATTTAGCTCTAATGCAGCCCAAAGCCCTAACCTAAAAATAAAACCCACCCAATAAACCCTTAAAAAAAACTAACACTAACCTCTGAAGATCCACTTACAGTTTTGAAGAGCTGACAACCATCCTCAACGAAGCCGGGAGAAGTCCTCAGCGAAGCGGCAAGAAGTCCTCAACAAAGCCGGGAGAAGTCTTCATCCAAGACGGGAGAAGTGGTCCTCCAGATGGGCAGAAGTCTTCATCCAGACAGCATCTTCTATCTTCATCCATCCGGCGCGGAGCGGGTCCATCTTCAAGACATCTGACGCGGAGCATCCTCTTCTTCCGACGACTACCCGACGAATGAAGGTTCCTTTAAGTGACATCATCCAAGATGGCGTCCCTTAGATTCCGATTGGCTGATAGAATTCTATCAGCCAATCGGAATTAAGGTTGACACTTAATTGGAATTAAGGTTGAAGATTGAACTTCAATCCTATTGGCTGATCCAATCAATTGAAACAGCCAATAGAATGCAAGCTCAATTGTATTGGCTGATTGGATCAGCCAATAGGATAAAAGTTCAATCCTATTGGCTGATTGCATCAGCCAATAGGATTTTTTCAACCTTAATTCCGATTGGCTGATAGAATTCTATCAGCCAATCGGAATCTAAGGTGCGCCATCTTGGATGACTTCACTTAAAGGAACCTTCATTCATCGGGTAGTCGTCAGAAGAAGAGGATGCTCCGCGCCGTATGTCTTGAAGATGGACCCGCTCCACGCCGGATGGATGAAGATAGAAGATGCCGTCTGGATGAAGACTTCTGCCCGTCTGGAGGACCACTTCTCCCGGCTTGGATGAAGACTTCTCCTGGCTTAGTTGAGGACTTCTCCCAGCTTTGTTGAGGATGGATGTTGGCTCTTCAAAACTATAAGTGGATCTTCAGGGGTTAGTGTTAGGTTTTTTTAAGTGTTTATTGGGTGGGTTTTATTTTTAGGTTAGTGCTTTGGGCTGCAATAGAGCTAAATGCTTTTTTAAGGGCAATGCCCATCCAAATGCCCTTTTCAGGGCAATGGGGAGCTTAGGTGTTTTTAGTTATTGTTTTATTTGAGGGTTTGGTTGTGTGGGTGATGGGTTAATGGTAGTTTAGTTCAGGCTAGGGTTTTTTTTATTTTGGGGGGCTTTTTTATTTTGATAGGGCTATTAGATTAGGTGTAATTAGTTTAAATATCTAATTTGTTTTTTATTTTGTGTAATTTAGTGGTTTTTTTTTGTAATTTAGGTAATTGTATTTAATATAGGTAATTGTATTTAATTTATGTAATTTATTTAATTGTAGTGTAGTGTTAGGTGTTATTATAACATAGGTTAGGTTTAATTTTACATGTAAATTTGTATTTATTTTAGGTAGGTAGTTAGTAAATCGTTAATAACTATTTAGTAACTATTCTACCTAGTTAAAATAAATACAAACTTGCCTGTGAAATAAAAAAAACTCTAAGATAGCTACAATGTAACTATTAGTTATATTATAGCTATCTGACGGCTAGATTTGGAGTTTTGTCGGTAACGACCCGAAAAACTAACGCCGGCTTTTTTCTGGCCGCACCATAAAAATAACTCTGGTATTGAGAGTCCACATAAAGGCTGCGTTAGGCTCCAAAAAAGGAGCGTAGAGCATATTTAACGCAGCTTCAACTCTCGATACCAGAGTTGCTTACGCAAGTGGCCAGCCTCAAAAACGTGCTCGTGCACGATTCTCCCATAGGAAACAATGGTGCTGTTTGAGCTGAAAAAAAACCTAACACCTGCAAAAAAGCCGCGTTAAGCTCCTAACGCAGCCCCATTGTTTGCTATGGGGAAACACTTCCTACGTCTGCACCTAACACTTTAACATGTACCCCGAGTCTAAACACCCCTAACCTTACACTTATTAACCCCTAATCTGCCGCCGCCGCTATCGCTGACCCCTGCATATTATTATTAACCCCTAATCTGCCGCTCCGTAAACCGCCGCTACTTACATTATCCTTATGTACCCCTAATCTGCTGCCCTAACATCGCCGACCCCTATATTATATTTATTAACCCCTAATCTGCCCCCCACAACGTCGCCTCCACCTGCCTACACTTATTAACCCCTAATCTGCCGACCGGACCTGAGCGCTACTATAATAAAGTTATTAACCCCTAATCCGCCTCACTAACCCTATAATAAATAGTATTAACCCCTAATCTGCCCTCCCTAACATCGCCGACACCTAACTTCAATTATTAACCCCTAATCTGCCGACCCAATCTCGCCGCTATTCTAATAAATGTATTAACCCCTAAAGCTAAGTCTAACCCTAACACTAACACCCCCTAAATTAAATATAATTTACATCTAACGAAATTAATTATCTCTTATTAAATAAATTATTCCTATTTAAAGCTAAATACTTACCTGTAAAATAAATCCTAATAAAGCTACAATATAAATTATAATTATATTATAGCTATTTTAGGATTAATATTTATTTGACAGGCAACTTTGTAATTATTTTAACCAGGTACAATAGCTATTAAATAGTTAAGAACTATTTAATAGCTACCTAGTTAAAATAATTACAAAATTACCTGTAAAATAAATCCTAACCTAAGTTACAATTAAACCTAACACTATACTATCATTAAATTAATTAAATAAAATACCTACAATTACCTACAATTAAACCTAACACTACACTATCAATAAATAAATTAAATACAATTCCTACAAATAACTATAATGAAATAAACTAACTAAAGTACAAAAAATAAAAAAGAACTAATAAAAATATTTACAAACATAAGAAAAATATTACAACAATTTTAAACTAATTACACCTACTCTAAGCCCCCTAATAAAACAACAAAGACCCCCAAAATAAAAAATGCCCTACCCTATTCTAAATTACTAAAGTTCAAAGCTCTTTTACCTTACCAGCCCTGAACAGGGCCCTTTGCGGGGCATGCCCCAAGAAGTTCAGCTCTTTTGCCTGTAAAAAAAACCATACAATACCCCCCCCCAACATTACAACCCACCACCCACATTCCCCTAATCTAATCCAAACCCCCCTTAAATAAACCTAACACTAAGCCCCTGAAGATCTTCCTACCTTATCTTCACCCTGCCAGGTTCACCGATCCGTCCTGAAGAGCTCCTCCGATGTCCTGATCCAAGCCCAAGCGGGGGCTGAAGAGGTCCATGATCCGGCTGAAGTCTTCATCCAAGCGGGAGCTGAAGAGGTCCATGATCCGGATGAAGTTTTCATCCAAGCGGGAGCTGAAGAGGTCCATGATCCGGATGAAGTCTTCTATCAACGGCATCTTCAATCTTCTTTCTTCCGGATCCATCTTGCAGACCTCCGACGCGGAACATCCTGCTGGCCCGACGGACTAACGACGAATGAAGGCTCCTTTAAGGGACGTCATCCATGATGGCGTCCCTCGAATTCCGATTGGCTGATAGGATTCTATCAGCCAATCGGAATTAAGGTAGGAAAATTCTGATTGGCTGATGGAATCAGCCAATCAGATTCAAGTTCAATCCGATTGGCTGATTCAATCAGCCAATCAGATTGAGCTCGCATTCTATTGGCTGTTCCGATCAGCCAATAGAATGCGAGCTCAATCTGATTGGCTGATTGGATCAGCCAATCGGATTGAACTTGATTCTGATTGGCTGATTCCATCAGCCAATCAGAATATTCCTACCTTAATTCCGATTGGCTGATAGAATCCTATCAGCCAATCGGAATTTGAGGGACGCCATCTTGGATGACGGCCCTTAAAGGAACCATCATTCGGCTAGTAGGCGTCGGGAGAAGAGGATGTTCCACGTCGGAGGTCTGCAAGATGGATCCGGAAGAAAGAAGATTGAAGATGCCGTTGATAGAAGACTTCATCCGGATCATGGACCTCTTCAGCTCCCGCTTGGATGAAGACTTCATCCGGATCATGGACCTCTTCAGCTCCCGCTTGGATGAAGACTTCAGCCGGATCATGGACCTCTTCAGCCCCCCGCTTGGGCTTGGATCAGGACATCGGAGGAGCTCTTCAGGACGGATCGGTGAACCTGGCAGGGTGAAGATAAGGTAGGAAGATCTTCAGGGGCTTAGTGTTAGGTTTATTTAAGGGGGGTTTGGGTTAGATTAGGGGTATGTGGGTGGTGGGTTGTAATGTTGGGGGGGGATTGTATGTTTTTTTTTCAGGCAAAAGAGCTGAATTCTTTGGGGCATGCCCCGCAAAGGGCCCTGTTCAGGGCTGGTAAGGTAAAAGAGCTTTGAACTTTAGTAATTTAGAATAGGGTAGGGCATTTTTTTATTTTGGGGGGCTTTGTTATTTTATTAGGGGGCTTAGAGTAGGTGTAATTAGTTTAAAATTGTTGTAATATTTTTCTTATGTTTGTAAATATTTTTTTATTTTTTGTAACTTAGTTCTTTTTTATTTTTTGTACTTTAGCTAGTTTATTTAATTGTATTTATTTGTAGGAATTGTATTTAATTAATTTATTGATAGTGTAGTGTTAGGTTAATTGTAGGTAATTGTAGGTAGTTTATTTAATTAATTTATTGATAGTGTAGTGTTAGGTTTAATTTTAACTTAGGTTAGGATTTATTTTACAGGTAAATTTGTAATTATTTTAACTATTTTAGCTATTAAATAGTTCTTAACTATTTAATAGCTATTGTACCTGGTTAAAATAAATACAAAGTTGCCTGTAAAATAAATATTAATCCTAAAATAGCTATAATATAATTATAATTTATATTGTAGCTATATTAGGATTTATTTTACAGGTAAGTATTTATCTTTAAATAGGAATAATTTATTGAATAAGAGTTAATTAATTTCGTTAGATGTAAATTATATTTAAGTTAGGGGGGTGTTAGTGTTAGGGTTAGACTTAGCTTTAGGGGTTAATACATTTATTAGAATAGCGGTGAGCTCCGGTCGGCAGATTAGGGGTTAATAAGTGGAGGCGACGTTGTGGGGGGCAGATTAGGGGTTAATAAATATAATATAGGGGTCGGCGGTGTTAGGGGCAGCAGATTAGGGGTATATAAGGATAACGTAGGTGGCGGCGCTTTGCGGTCAGCAGATTAGAGGTTAATTATTGTAGGTAGCTGGCTGCGACGTTGTGGGGGGCAGATTAGGGGTTAATAAATATAATATAGGGGTCGGCGGTGTTAGGGGCAGCAGATTAGGGGTACATAAGGATAATGTAGCTGGCGGCGCTTTGCGGTCGGCAGATTAGGGGTTAATAAGTGTAGGTAGGTGGAGGCGACGTTGTGGGGGGCAGGTTAGGGGTTAATAAATATAATACAGGGGTCGGCGGTGTTAGGGGCAGCAGATTAGGGGTACATAAGGATAACGTAGGTGGCGGTCGGCAGATTAGGGGTTAAAAAAAATTATTTGAGTGTCGGCGATGTGGGGAGACCTCGGTTTAGGGGTACATAGGTAGTTTATGGGTGTTAGTGTACTTTAGAGTACAGTAGTTAAGAGCTTTAGAAACCGGCGTTAGCCCAGAAAGCTCTTAACTACTGACTTTTTTCCTGCGGCTGGAGTTTTGTCGTTAGATGTCTAACGCTCACTTCAGAAACGACTCTAAATACCGGAGTTAGAAAGATCCCATTGAAAAGATAGGATACGCAATTGACGTAAGGGGATCTGCGGTATGGAATAGTCGCGGCTGAAAAGTGAGCGTTAGACCCTATTTTGAGTGACTTCAAATACCGGCGGTAGCCTAAAACCAGCGTTAGGAGCCTCTAACGCTGGTTTTCACGGCTAACGCCAAACTCCAAATCTAGGTCTTAGGGTTTATTTTACAGGTAAGTAGTTTTAAATAGGAATTATCTAGTTATTAATAGTAGGTTTTATTTAGATTTATTTTAATTATATTTAAGTTAGGGGGTGTTAGGGTTAGACTTAGGTTTAGGTGTTAATAACTTTAGTATAGTGGCGGCGACGTTGGGGCAGCAGATTAGGGGTTAATAATATTTAACTAGTGTTTGTGATGCGGGAGTGCAGTGGTTTAGGGGTTAATATGTTTATTATAGTGGTGGTGATGTCCGGAGCCGCAGATTAGGGGTTAATAACATTATGTAGGTGTCGGCGATCAGCAGATTAGGGGTTAATATGTATAATGTAGGTGTCGGCGATGTCGGGGGCGGCAGATTAGGGGTTAATAAGTGTAAAATTAGGGGTGTAGTAATCACTTTTTCTTTTAAAATAGTGGTAGTGTCTCTTTAACTGCAATAGTAGTAATGTCCCCTTAATTATAAATGTAGCAATGTCTTCTTAACTTCAGCAATACTTTCTTTTGATAGGTGCCATTAATAGCAATGTGTCAGATGCCAGTAATAACTATCGGCTAGATTACGAGTTGTGCATTAGGCTTAAAAAGGCCGGTCCCAACGCTGCTTTTTAACGCCCGCTGGTATTACGAGTCTTGCAGGTACAGGTGTACCGCTCACTTTTTTGTCCAGACTTGGAAATACCGCAAATCCACTTACGTAAATTGCGTATCCTCTTTTTTTCAATGGGGCTTGCATAGCGCCGGTATTACGAGTCTGACAAAAAGTGAGTGGTAGACCCTCTCCTGTCAAGCCTGGTACCACATTTTAAAGTCAGTAGTTAAGAGTTTTACACTACAACGCCGTAGCATAAAACTCTTAACTAAAGTGCTAAAAAGTACACTAAAACCCATAAACTACCTATAAAACCCTAAACCGAGGGCCCCCCACATTGCAAACACTAAAATTAAATTTATAACCCCTAATCTGCCGAACCGGATATCGCCGCCACTATAATAAATATATTAACCCCTAAACCGCCACACTCCCGCCTTGCAAACATTAGTTAAATATTATTAACCCATAATCTGCCACCCCTAACATTGCCACCACTATACTAATGTTATTAACCCCTAAATCTAAGTCTAACCCTAACCCCCCCTAACTTAAATATAATTTAAATAAATCTAAATAAAATTACTATCATTAACTAAATTATTCCTATTTAAAACTAAATACTTACCTATAAAATAAACCCTAAGCTAGCTACAATATAACTAATAGTTACATTTTAGCCATCTTAGGGTTTATTTTTATTTTACAGGCAACTTTGTATTTATTTTAACTAGGTACAATAGCTATTAAATAGTTAATAACTATTTAATAACTACCTAGCTAAAATAAATACAAATTTACCTGCTAAATAAATCCTAACCTAAGTTACAATTACACCTAACACTATAATTAAATAAATTAACTAATTTAAAGGGACAGTCTACACTGAATACTTTATTACTTATTGTTACATACCAGACAAGTATCTTGCAACAGGTGCCACATCTATAAGCTTGTAAGAAGCCCATGAAACTTTTAAATAATAATCGTTTGTTAGCAAGTGAAAATGGCCACTAAGCTCCGCCCATAGCTTTCTTCCTGTCCAGCTTGCTGTTTTCTTGTATTGCAGTTTAGCAGTGCACGTTTAAGATTTCAAATTGCACAGTGCAGTTTTTTTTTTCTACCTCAGCCAGAAATGAGGGACATTTATTGTAGGCGGACCAACAACAGTTCCTACAACTAGCAATAGTTATTATGGCTTTCTAGTGGCATTCTGTTTGCTTTATAATTTTGACGTTTTTCTACTGCTGGAGATTATTGTAATATAAATAATCTTAATAATCTCTAGGTAAGAACATGTATTTCCTTCAATTGTTTATTCCTGTTATTGTTAATAAAGTCTTATGAAGTTCAGTTCCTCATTACTTATGAATAATTATAAAACAGTTGTCCTGATCTCCCGGTCTGTGCAGGGAGACAAATTTCTACACCTCCCCCATAGGTAGGGCCAGATTACAAGTGGAGCGCTTAATATCACTTGATTAGTGCTCCACTTTGTAATACCAGTGCACGATACACTGGTATTACAAGTAAATCGCAATGCGAGTGCGAGCCCTTCCATAGGCACCTATGGGAGCCTCATTCTGATGCACCTCAGCGATTGGATGATTATATACATATATATTTATGCGTTAATATGTCTATATACACATACATATATATTTACATTGCGGTCTATGGGAACACCCAGTTCCCATAGACCACAATGTAAAGGCACTTTTTAGTTCCATTTTTTTTCTTACACTCCACCAACTTTAGACCCCAAAAACTGCCTAGTGCAGTTGTTTTTAATTTTAAATT